>NC_142519.1:13744675-13899675 GCF_964205215.1 Stylophora pistillata
CGATTCGTGCTTTAGACGCCGAAATCTTGGACACCCTTGAAGACGAGAAAGGAATTGAAGAAGAAATTGTGGAGGCCGGAGATTTTAGCGAACGAGTACCGGAGATCGTAGTCGAAATAGAGAGTGTGTTGTCGCGGAAAGTAAAGAAGAAAGAGGTTCAGCGTCGTCGAACCAAACGGCAACAAACGCAACCAGCGTAAACAAACACGCGAAAGTAGCTTGACTCACGTTGAAGAGTTTCCACGGTTATCCAGGCCAGTGGTTATCAAAATGGGATAGCTTTCGGAGCGCCTTTACGAGAACCCCGAATTGCACAAATTCGACAAATTCAACTATTTGAAGAGTATTCTGAGTGGGTCTGCAGCCGCGACAATCGCCGGTCTACCTCTAACGAACGACGACTACACCGCAGCGATTGAGCTTCTGACAATGCCATTCGGAAACGAACAGATGATCATTAGTAGCCACATGGACAGCCTTCTAAAGCTGACGCCTCTAGGAAACACACCTGATGTTCGAAAATTACGAGTGACCCACGACAATATAGAAGCGCGCGTAATAGGCTTACAAGCGTTAGATGTGCGCACAGAAACCTACGGAAGTCTTTTGGTGCCCGGATTTATGACCAAACTTCCCGACGATACCCGAATTTTAGTGGGCCGTGAGATTAAAGATGGCACATGGGACCTCTCCGAAATATTGCAACTTCTACGAAACGAAGTGGAACAGTCAGCGACCAAGAGCTAACGGAAGAATGTTCTAGAGAATTTAAAGAAAGGGAAGATAACTCAGAGAATGTGGCACAGGCAGCTACAATAGCTTTTATTCCAGATCCGCGCGCGCGGTTCAGTTGGACAGCGGTTTTCTATATTAGCATACGCGAAAGAGAGGCTCTCGGCTCAAGCAGCTCTGAAGACTACCAGAAGAAGTCTATAAAAAGTTAAGACGTTGCAAAAGATTTTAGGTAAAACATCATGATTAGACACTGTATATATAGCCTTTGGTCGTACGAGCTGCAGTTTCTGCTATCAACCAAAGATCATCTCCAGAAGTGCCTGGGAAAAAACCGAGGAGAGAACACTCCTTTGAGCGAAAAATAATTTTTATGCAGCAAGCCTTTTGAGCCTGAATGCTTTTTGAAGTCTCGAGGAGAACAGCGAATGCGACTAAAACCGGAAGCTATGAGGCAGACATTCGCGAAGAAAGTGTGTTCTATCAGTGTCAGACGCTAGTTCGATATTTTGCACAGGACCATGTCGAAATATGGCAAATACTTTATTGTTTACGTTCCTATAATCTTAATTTTTTTTTTGTCCTCTTAAGCTTTCCTCTCGATGAAATAGCAGACAACGTTTTGCCTACTACAAACAGGAGGGTTGTCTTCCCCGGGTACCAGTGATGACCATTCTGGACGATCAAGAAGACCAGTGCCTGTAACAGCTGCGGTGGTAGTGGTTGTTTTGTTCGCTCTGTTCACTTGTTTACATTTCAAGTTAAGTGCTGCCACTTTTCACGAAAATCGTCTGCTCATTTCTCCTTGATGTAGCTTATAACCCTGTTTAAAAGAAAAGGTCAACAGACGTTAAGAAAGTCTTGGCACCACACGCAACTTTGGCTACTCGGGTGTGGCCATCTCGTCTAGGATACACTTCAACAATCGTTCCTTATGGCCAACGTCCTCTTGGAGTATCGGGGTTAATAACAAGAACTGCATTCTCAACTTGTTGGTCTCGGCATTCTGAAGTCCACTTTGGAGGCTGTTAATTAAGGGCTGGAACTAATTCCTTGAGCCATCCCCTCTACACTCGCGAAATAATACGGCTGGAAATCAATGGTTTCAACGAAATAAGCAACTGTTCCCCCATTTGACTCCTTGCGATCCCACAGCCTGTGATCGAGACTGCGACAGAGAGAACGTGGACGCTTCGTACTACGCGGCACTTTCCCTACTGCAACGGTATGCAAATTTCGCATGCTGCTCTGATCGTGGTATCTCGATTCTCTCGGTAGTCCAATGTGCTCGACAGGTTTTGACTCAATCCCGTTTACCATTCCCGCTTCTTCTATTCGGAATCTGACTTTGTCTTTTAACCATTCTCTTAAAGCTATTACTGATCTTTGTCTGGGGCGTTCGCTTAACCAGCGACTGTAATTCTTTAGTGGATGGTCGGGTACCTTTTTCACTCGCAAGATGTGAATAGTTCCATCCCCTAACTCGCCGTCTCTTCCTTCGGCCTGTAACTTTATCACTGCAATTCTAACAAGGTCAGCGAACTTTTCTAGCGCGTGGACATCGTTGCTTCTTATAAACGGCGCCTGTTCTAGTTGATCAAAGTAGGCTAGCAGAAGCCGGCGCGTACCTTCATACTTCGTTTTTAATATTTCTTTTGTCTCCCCGTATGCGGGGGAGGTGACTCCAAGACTACAGATGATATCGAAAACGTTCCATGTAAGGTATCGTCGTAACCTTATCATTTTCAAATGTACTGGCTCCCTGGACAAGCCTACGATACTTTTAAAGAGGGCCCAAAAGTCTTCAAACTTTCTTTTGTCACCATTGAACGTTTAAACTCTTAACAGCTTCAAATATCGGTTTCGGTCGTCGTGGCTTCCGTGACTTTCGTTCAGCTGATCTTCTCTGACCTGACTTTGAAGTGGGACTTTGATCGCATCTTGTTCCACTTCAATTGTTCTTTGCACGTCTTTTTCTATCATTTCAGACTCTTTGTTTTTCTCAGCTTCTTCTTCGACATCGACAAAGAACGCGGACAGTACCTGTAAAATTTCTTGTGCGTTTTCTAGGGTTGCCCACAGGTACCGGTGTTCAATCACAATTGCTATGTCGTTATTTAGGAATCCCTTACGCACAGTCTTTCTAATTCATGTCTGAATTTTGTCACCTTTTTTTTTGCAGTACGTTTCCTTCTTTCAATCTGTATTAACCGAACGTCCTATCGCTTCTTTTTGTGGACTTCGCTCGGTCCAGTTTCGTCGTTTTTCTCGGTAAATTCGGTAATATCGCTATCCTCGGATTCGGAGGCCATAGCGCTCAACTCAGAAACTCAACTCGCAAACGAAACCTCGAACAAACAACAGCTCTTACCTTTCTCCCATCGTTAAGAGTGGCACGCTTAATTGAGTGAAAAATAAAACGATGAAAACGGTAACACAATAACGCGGTAAAAAACACCAACAACCTCGAAAAAAATGCGATTCTAGAAAAAGGTCAAAACTACCAACTCCTTAATTGTCCGCAGGACTTGCTAACAAAATGTTTTAAAACTTACAGAATTTCAAGTTCGGTACCTATTTTCGTAAAAAGGATTGCCATGTTTTTCCATATTCCGTTGGGAAATTGAGCAATGATAACTTCGTAGTTAGATCTGAAATGAACAACAGAATGATCCTAGATATCGGTTTTGGAAAAATGACTAGAAGCGGGTAATGAATCGATAGATGCAGCTTCCAGAGTCGATCAGAACTCTGATGTAATTGAAAATGCAGAAAAGATATGAATAACGCCCTGTGATTGGAAAACTCAGTCGCATTAAAGACAAACGGACTTTAAACGAAAATATATCTATGAAGAAAAGTGAATTGAAATCAACAATTGCATGATTTTTCTTGTGATTGAGAATTATTTGCGAGGGAGGACTTGTTGTGGGCGCTGATTTTTCTTTCCAAATTTGGCATGCATGAATAGCTCACTTTCAAAGTGTTCCTATTAAAAGTTTTTCTTAGCGGGTGCTCTGTTGTAAAGGATTTTTTTACGATGCCTGAAACTTTCTTTCCCCCTTTAGTAACAACGTTCTTACTGAAAGGTGGGTTATATCAAGTTGTATTTCGGTGTCTTCTTCTCCCTTGTCTACTTCTCTGGTCTTTAGTAGTTGTGTCAAATTTTAATTGGTAATTATAGCCGCTTGCTTCTAACGCTTGCTGATACATGGGTGCTGCTTTGTCGAAGGCTACCTTGTCCGAAGAGATTTCGCTAAGCCTTTTATAGAGGTTTTGCACAGCAGCTATGTTGGATGGCAGGAACAATAGATTATTTTACCTATGGGAAATAAAATCCTTTCTTATGCAAAATATTTTCATTTTTCCATGACCACTTTTTTGTTTGTTTCGATAGCTATTTTTAAGCCGTTGGTGCTGAACACTTTGCAAATATCTTTCTTGATTTTTCAATCTTTTTCGGTGTTTGCTGGAATGCGCCCAGGCCGTCATCCCTGTATAAGCCTATTTGTTTTCTGATGCCTTCTGGTAGTTGGTTTAGCAATTACGATCCCACTAGTTCACAGGTTTCCGCACCGTCAAACGAGCCCATTGTAACATCAAATGAAGTTGTTGAATGCTCCTTGTTCCATGGGGTGTTGTCGTTGAACAAAAGTGATTGCTTGGTGTGAAAAAGAATTCTTGTTTCTTCCGCGGAAATATCGGTATAGAAAGCCGCGAAAGATAGGGCGTCGCTTAGAAGCTTGTGTGAAATGGACGGGTAGAAGTTTACAATATCAAAGGCAATGAACAAGTAATGGTCTTTGTTAGGGATATTGATGAACCAGTCGAGGGTAGCTCTTGTCTTTTTCCATTGATGGACGTTGGTCTTGTCGATGATGCATGTATGTATGTATGTACGTATGTATGTACGTATGTATGTATGTATGTATGTATGTATGCATGCATGTACGTATGTATGTACGTACGTATGTATGTATGTATGTATGTATGTATGTATGGATGTATGTACGTACGTATGTATGTATGCACGTACGTATCTAGGTATGTATGCATTTACGTACGTACGTATGTATGTACGTATGTATGTATATATATATGTATGTATGTACGTACGTAAGTATGTATGTACGTACGTACGTATGCATGTGCGTATGTATGTATGTATATCTGTATGTGTATACGTACGTATGTAAGTATGTGTGTAGGTATGTTCATACGTATGTATGTACGTATGTATGTACGTACGTACGTATGTATGTATGTACGTATGTATGTATATATGTATGTATGGACGTACGTAAGTAAGTATGTATGTTTGTATGTACGTATGTATGTATGTATGTATGTATGTATGTATGTATGTATGTAAAGTGTAATTGCACTATGCAGTCACTCTGCAATGCATTTTGGTCGGATGAATAATAAAAAAGATTTTAATAAATGCAGTCGTCTCCCTATAGCTCAAATCTGTAGCAGAAATTTAAAAGTAACTCGAGTTATCGATAGCTCGAGATTTTGAAACTCTGAGGACAAATGATTAGAAGTGAGGAAAGAAACGCTCTATGTAGACTTGCGTTCATACAGTGTCAAGATATTTCCCTTGACCCTGTACATTTTCATCAGATTCAATGACTACATAATGAAGAGTCGAGAGAAAATAAAGTATTCTGAACAAGTATTTACGCAGAGGATATTTGATGAGAGGAAACAATACACCGTAGTCAATAAAGGCAGGATAAACGAAGCCTGTACTGGGCTGTTGCATTTTCTGCAGTGCCTGGAGACACAATTTGGAAAACTGAAATGACTGTTTCGAATGAACTCTTTGCAGTGCACTATATTTCTTTTTTTTTTTTTTTTGAGTTGTCACATATTGAAATACGCGGCTCGTGTTACAAATTAGCTTGCAAACAACCATTCGAGTTCGGAAAAATTCTTGATGTTTTGATCCGAGCTCTAGTGGCTCATGTCTCTATTTGGACAGTTTAGTAAGACACCTAACCCGGGACCTAGGGACCACACATACTTAGCCCCACACTTGTGCATCGTCACTTAGTACGGGGGATGCTTCTGTATTATTAAGAAATCAGCCTGTATGTATGTTACACACAACTGCTGCGGCAGCAGCAGCTACGCATCCGTTTCGTATCTTCCAAGGACTGACAACTAATGTTGATTGATCTTAATTTATGGGCCTAAGAAACACAATGGGTTAGGGACAGTTGCAGCTGGGCTGGCAAAAGGGGGCGCAAAATGGAATTCATTTTGGAGGAATGTATCTCTTGCTTTGCTTGCAACATTTTTTTACCTTGCGGAGACAAAAACATGAAGCAAAGGTAACTCGTGCCTACAGCTTGGAAAGTATTCATCTTCTAATCGAAAACAGCTCTGGATGTGGCTATTTAATCGAAAATGTGGATAACGTTCGGTGAAGGGACAACTTAGTTGTGCGAGAAATAATGTTTTTAACAAAATTAGATCTTTGAGAACCAGTGACTCCTATCAATATGACTTTTACATTTTTTTGAGTCTTATATCAATATGAGTTTTCAAACTATAATGGGTTACTTAAAACCAAATTAAGAGAGCAAGCCGACTTTTTTACACAATACCGCAACTAAACGATATTGCAGCAAACTCTTGGCGTTACTCAATGATTCTTTTATAAGTTCTGAGAAAGCAGCTAATAAACTGCATATGCAATAGAGTAAGCCGGATTATTTTTTTACCGGCACTGCTTCACAACAGAAAATAATGAAAGCCGTTCCGTTTTTGAGAATTAGTCTGACAATTTTTTCAATCATATCACAGGTATCTTAACACGAACAAACTTAGCAGTCTTCATTCAGGAATATTCAAGACCTTAAAGTCATTGAAAACTTTGTGAGTAGTTGTGTTTTATAATTCCTTTGGTAAAAAGTAGAGCTCATTTGGTAAAGTGTTGGTCTTGCACACTTTTATTCGAGAATTAAATGACTTATTTGCAATTTTCCACGTAAGTGTTTACTAGGGGACGGCTAAGTTGATTGAGGCGGCTTGATCCATGTGAGAGTTTCTGGCCGGGGTTAGGAATTTGTTTACAGCTCTACGCTCTTTTATGTTATTCTTTGTCTGAGGTTCAGTTATCTTTGGGAGGTCTGGAAAATATCTGTATAATATACTATTTAGTTCATTAAGCTGCCACAAAATGGTTTTTGCCGTAAGAAAGCCATATTTGCCTATTTTTGGCTAATCTTTAAAATAAACGACGGAAGGGAGAAACGGTACGATTCTCCCATCAATATTTCACATACATGCTGCTCTTTAAACGTGAAATTTCCAATTTTTACCAAGAATCTGGAACGTTGCTTACATTTCTTAGCTTCCTTGACTCATTAACTTGTTTAACGAGCTATAAAATGATGGTATGCTTGCCTAAATAACTGCCTACAGCTAGAATTGCGTGACAGGTGTAATTGAGAGAAGCTTTCACAGTCGCAGATTTCAAAAGGCATTCCAGACAAAAATATGGCAGTGCCCAAAGATTTTTTAAATGATTTTCAGAGATGAAATAATGGACTAGAAAGAAGCTTTAATATTAGTGTTGTAGCTTTCTGGCGAGGGGAGATATTTAACCTCAGAGTTTCCAAATATTTGAGTGTATCGAAAAGTGTAAAAACACACCAATTTATTCACCTCTGTTGAGTGACAAGCCGTCAATCAAATCAATTGAAACTTGTATCGAGCCTTCATTAAGGAATTAAGGATGTACCAGTATGTATGCGAACTTTCACAGTAATTTGCGAAGTACAGTTGCAGTAAGAGCCTCATACATTTTATCTGTTTTGAGGCCAGTTTTTTAGTGAAAACCTCGAAAAACCGGGGGTGGTCTATCTCCCTCCGGAAATAACCAAAGTAGAAACCAGTTTGTTATTTTGAGTTTTGGGGTAATTGAACTGGCAAAATTTCATTGAAATGGTGAAATAGCATATATCACGACTGCCTGGTGCTCTGGGGTGGACACGTTCTTAAAATGTTACACGTTTAATCTTTTAGATGACAGGTAGCTTGCAGACAGACTGAACTCAGGGTTGTCGGAATAACAAAAAGAGGATTTATTCCAAAAATTAACGTAGTTTCCACGAAGTAAAACTTTACAACAGCACGTAATTTGATAAACTTGCACGGCCTCCGCCAACTGCACTTAACTTGATAAATTCACACGGCCTCCGCCAACTACAATAAACAATGCCTCGTTACGCTTGATAAAAGCTTCGCTTGGACTCGCCTACCTATATACTTACGCTATAAAATTGTAGAACTTTCTAAATAGTCTCATTATAGAAAGATTACAAATTATACCGCTTTAACAAATGCTTACGCAATACACTAAAATAAACAAACTATGGCGAAGCTTCTAGAACGTCATGCTGTCACGCAATACAATTTTTCGTAACATAAAAATTACCAACCAGTTTTTCAAAAGCCACGTCATAGTCGCCGTGGTCGTCGCATAGTTTTACAATGACCAATATAAGGGCATGGATAGCTATATTATGATAACATAGTCACTATAACAATTCAATCCATTTGTTCAAAAGCTACAGTTACTGCGCTGTCTCTTATCTTTAACACCGGTTGTCTGTTTTCCTTAAACAAATTCTTTTGTTTCGAAGGCGGTTTAAGGGTCCCTAAAGGGCCCCGCCCACCAATGTGCTTTGCGCGGCATTCATTTGTAGTTATTATTCGGGAGCGCAGTACTGTTTCTCAGAAACCCACGAATGACAATGGCCGTAGAAAGAGAAAAGGTATAATCAACCAGAGTACAACTAAACCGCTGGTTTGGAATAGCTATATTGACAACCTTTCTTTATGAAGTACACAACCAGGCACAAAAAAACTGCAATCAGACTCACCGAGGAAGTATGAGACTAGAAAATTATATTCTTGGACACAAAAGTGTTCAAAGGCGAGAGATTTAACAGGGAGTCGACCCTGGACATGTAAACGCATTATATAACAAAGAGACAGTGACCTTGCAATACATTTTTAATCGTGTCATCCACTAGGGGTAAAGAAAGAATTCATAGTAACAGAAGTGCCACGCCTCCTGAAATATACCTGACATATTCATGACACTTGGTTGGCTTTCCTTGACCAATCACAAGTCCTTGAGAACTAATCAAGTATCGTGATGCCCGTTCCTTGCGCAACAAAAACCAAACAGAAACTTAAAGTAAAACCCTTTTTAGCAAAATATATATTCATGGTGTTCAAAACCAACATCTTCCCCTTTGCAGTGAGATGATTTTCTCATAGGATCACGCAAAGAAAGGCAGGGTTTTTAACGCTGCTTCCGCATAAGAAATTACAAAGAGCGCTGTTTCCGTTTTTGACAACCGTTCCAATCAAATCATAGGTATATCAGCAGCAACAAACTTAGCAGCCTTCGTCCAGGAATATTCAAGAACTTAAAGTCCTTGGAATATCTGTGAGTAGTTATGTCTTTTTTTAATTCTATTTTATAAATAGCAAAAATTATTATAAAGAAAGCGTTTTCGCAGACACACTTTTCACCGAAAATCAAATGACTTATTTGCAATTTTCTATATAGGGACTCCTTAGCGGATCTCTTCCGATGTTTATATTTATTGTTATGATTCCAAACTAAAATTGGACAGTTTTGTCCAAGTAAGAGTTACCGGCGTTAGATATTTGTTTATAGCTATATGCCTTTTTGTCCTTTGTTTGAGGAACAATTATCCTGTGGTGGTCTGGAATATATCTGCATGAAATACCTTCTAGTTTACAAAGCTACCGCAGTGATCGGTAGATCCGTCTGTTAGTTTTGTTGTTTCTCTTTCATAGACTTAGTATATTAGTATTTTAAATTTTAAGCTTGTTAAAAATAATTAAGCATGCCTACTAAAGTTATATTCATCCTTTGAAGGATTCTGTTGCTCAGTGTCAACGCAAAACAGTGGCGTGTCGGTCGTTATTTTTTATCCCAGAGTGAATTAACTCAACAGTCTACTACTCTCAATTAAGTAGAATAAAGTTAATTTTGATCGAACGATGATAAATAACTAAAGGAAAAAAGAAGAAAGAAGCCTTAAAAAAAGTGTCCATGCCGCGACGGGAGTCGAAGTCGTGTTTTTGTGAGAGTGCAGAGCGTAATACTTACCTGTCCTTCAAATTTGTTTTAAATATGTGCAACCTGGAGCAACGGCCGGGGTTGCCATGTTTTCTCTATTTCGTTTGGAAATTAACCAATCATCATGATAATTACGTATTTAAGTCTGACAATGAGCAACAGAATAATCCTAGAACTCAGTATTGGAAAAATGAGTACAAGCAAGAAGATCAGTCTTACCATTGCATGCGGGTATGAATAGATGCAGCTTTTACGTGTAGTCGATCACGACTAAAAAGATACTCTACCCTGTGGAAAAGAGAAAGTGAATTGCTTTGAACTGAACACTTGAAGGTTTATCTTTATACCAAATTTAGAACTATTGAAGACAACGAGCTCCAGATATTGCCAGAGAGAATATTTGACAACCTAACCAGCTTAACTAATCTGTAAGTATATATCACCTAACTGATTGATGAACGAGATTAAGCCTCTTTGGTAGTTATATGCGCGTTTGTTAGAGTTAAAAGATTAATAATTTATAGGTATGATGATAGAAATTTCTACTTGAAAACCGTGATCGTGATAGGAGTACGATGCTTGATCAACCATCATCTAGCTTTGCAGATTATGTCATGATAAGGGTAAAATGTGGGCTCATGTGACGTAAAGATGTAAAACACTGAATTACAGAAAACTTTCCTTAACTGCAACGGTCAATTTTCTTTCGCGATTCGCACACGTACTGCTTAAATGCATTTGTTATGTCGGAGAATATCAACAGGCGGAATGTGTTGAAAACCTTGCAAAATATTTATAGTATCACTTGATTACAATTACACTTTCTTACTGAAGCCACGTGCACTCTCCTATTGGTGTGGATGATAACTTATCTTCTCCAATTTGAACAATAAATTTGCATTATCTTAAGGTTACTTCGAACCTTCAGAGGCCGAAAAAATCGTTTTTTGGTTTTTTTTGGACTAGATTGAATTTAGACATTTTAACTAACGTTTACAGAAAAAAAAATTAAAATCTCAAAAAGCGTCCGACTTATTTAGAAAAACGTATTTTGAAATAAAAGTTAATAAATCAAGGTGTCTTATTATCCAACTACACTTCGTAGAGTACAAATAACGCCATAGACGAGTACTATTATCACGCGGTATTTGTACTCTAGAGTACCGGTTAAACAGGTTTTCTCGCATCACGCAAGCGAATAATTGAATTGTAGTTACGAAAAAAAATGGCGGACAATTTGAATCATATTTCCGACGACGAAGAGTCAGAATGGTTGGCAAATATACATCCAAGCCTATTCCATGAATCGAACGAAGAAAAAGAGCTAGACGACCTGGAAATTTCTTCACTTATTGAAGAAAATAGAAACAGCAACACGACAAAGCGCCAATTCCGTTCTGCTTCGCATACTTCTGTCAGGCACTCTCTGTAAATAAATATCCGCGAAATTCGCCCGCAATGAAATAACAGTTTGGCGTGTTGGATAATAAATACCTTATTGGACGTTTTGTTGTGCAGTATCGCTGAGTATTTTTACTCGTTATTTGTATTTTGACTCGCCTTACGGGCTCGTAAAAATACTCAGCGATACTGCACAACAAAACGTCTAATAAGATATATATACTCTCGTAAATGGGCGAACCCCACGGGGGAATGTTTGCGGCAATTTCATGTCGTTTGCAGTATTTTGTTTACATCGCGCACTTGACAAAATTCACGCGTGGAAGTTATCTGCTCATGGAAAGTCTTTTATCATGGATAAAAAGCATAACTCAAAATTAGAGAGGAGTCCTTGGGTAAAGAAAAGAAAAAATAACAGGCCCAAAGAAGAGAGAAAGGGCAGCGTTTTGTCGAAAAAAAGAAGAAAACAGTCCTTGCTAAAAGTGACAAACGCTCTTGGTTTGGCCAGGAACCTTCGACAAGCTCGGCATCTGCTGAAGATCGGCAGCATTCGATTATCTTTGGGGCTAGCAGCTTAAAAAGTAAAGTCAACACCGTAGAAGATCGTAAACAAAATTCTTCGTAGGAATCTGACGCAAGTGATGGAGAAAAAGAGGAATGTGACAGATTTACCCTTTCTGCCGCGGGTTTTTCCTTCGCTGACTTTGCCCATTACTAAACGAGCAACAAAGCAAGATAAAATTAAAGGGCTCTTGGAGCCAGCTCATTCATTTCATGGTGATGGGCAATTTTTATGTAGCCGTTATTGCTGGTCATCTGAAGCAAAGGGTAAAGAAGAGATTGATATTGATAATGTTGTAATGGGGTACGTAGTGGTAATTTTTTTTTTATGAACCAGTGACTGCACGGGGCATCAATATTAACCAAACACGAGTACCCCACTTATTATGGATCTTGCGCTTCAATACTCGACACATCAGAGAATTCCTGCCATACAGGACCTTACAGTGGTACCATACATCAGGACTATTTAACCTTTCTCAGCGCTTTTCCTGCTCGAGGTATTTCTTTGATCAGCAGGCAACTCATTTTTTTTTTGTCACTCACTATCTCCTTGTAATGCCTAGATTGTTACGAGTCGTGATTTCATTGTCTTTGTAAAGAGCACGTTGAGTGACTCAACATTTACAGTTAATGAAATCGGAACCTATTTCATGATGAAATGTTGTACTATGTAATGGAAGAATTCGCCACTTTGATCGCTGCACAGCACGCACGCATGCACCATCTTGAGCCCGTAGTCTCTTTCGGGTACTTGTCAGCGGCTAGTCGCGGGAGTTTAAAGCGCAGATAGGTCACGTGCAGTATCGAAAGAATCGATACTCTTCGCTAGTATCGTTATTTTCCGATCCAACCTCGGTATCGCTGGTATCGAATATTTGGTATCGGTATCGGCCCATCCCTGGTGTAAAGAACCATGAAGTTCCAGGTAAAAGTCGAGTACGGCAAAGATAAATTTATGAAGTTCTATACGGAAGCGGACCTTGTTAATGGAATCGTGCTAAAGTATTCGTTTTCTTCGCTTGTGGAGGATATCAGACGGACCTGTGGTAGCTTGCGATATCACACGTCAAGCACTCTGCGAGTACAATAAAAAAACGAAGATGGCGATTATGTGAATCAAAGCGAGGACGATACAGAGAACTTTCAAAAGATGTTTGTTCGTGCTAGTTCGGTAGATGAAGGGCTGTATCGGAAACGATTTTTTGAGAGTTCCTTAATTTGATGCGAGCGAGTACTGGCAATTGCCAATTCTGATTGAACAGTATCGAAATAGAGGTGTTGATACATATTTGAATACCGCTATAGATCGTCGATCTTCGTTGAGTTTGTAACGACTGAGCATATACGACAGCACAGGTACACTGTTTGACTACGTCAGCCGATCTTTATGTTTACGTTGAGTTTCGAAGTTGGTTGTGTCGAATTATGCGGCTTGTTTTACTGTTGAATGTTTACATTCCACTTATAAAATGTTTCGCTATTTACCTGTAACTGTTCTTTAACATTTTGTAAAGTAATTTCACAAATATTATTCTATAGTCTGCTTGAGAACTGATTTATTTTTCAGTTACAACCCAACAACTTAGAGGAATATTTTTACTAACCATTTTACTGCTTCATGCAACATTTTCCAATTTTTCTCACCACTTGAGTTAAAAGTAGAAACCGCATGGTATTGTAGCAAACAAGTTCATGATAAGGTTAATATGTGAGCATCAACAAACCAACTAAAAAAAAAAATCATTCAGAATTGAAATAACTAAAATGTTATGGCTTCAGACAGATTGCATGTAATTAATTATCTATGCTTACGAATTTCAAACGGTCTTAGAAACTCCGCCGTTCAATCAAAAAAGTTTCAAAAAGGTGTCAAAAATTCGTAAAAATTCTTGGTTTTGTGGAAACGGTAGCGCGCGTCGCGCTCTAATAGATAAAGAAGAACAGTAACAATAACAGTCGGAGAACTACCATTGCAGGTTCTAGGGTAATCAAGTATTACCATGTTCACTGCAGTTTTTTTCCCATTAACTGAGAATATTAAACAATATGAACACAACCTAAATTGCAATCACTTCCGTGAAATTTGCCTTTTTGTGCAAAGAAAGCATCAAATGAACTATGGACCGTTGTGGCGACATGAAGAGGTTATCTTGCTTTAATCAACAAAACATAACATAACAAAATAAAAGTGTTGGGATTGATGTTGTACAGTTGTATCTATTGTTTGTATGAATGTCACTGAGTATCACCAAGTTCAATGGATTTTACAATTTTGTTGTCCATGATGACTTGAAAAGAGAAGTGGTTGACATTAAGAAGGGTTTCTTCCATGATGTCTGACGATAATTTATCAATATCTTTGTCTATGTTGAATCCTGGGGCACAAGCGATTGCTTAAAATTATCACTCAGAACAGAATGGGTACAGAAGAATCTTCCCATATTTTCACCCTTTTCGTCTTTTATCATGATGTTGGCCGTGGTACTAGATACCAATTCAAATCTCTTGATCTTCAGGTTACAGTTGGTACACTTGATAATAGCTGTATCACGAGGATCATTAATTTTGGATTTGCAATTTATGCAAATGTAGGTCTTCTTTACTTCAACAGCCAATGTAGTACAGGTGATGCTCTTCATTTCCTTGTCGTGAGGTTTTAGGTTGTCAGCTTCACTGGTGACCGTATCTGGACACAGGTGGCCCAAGCTCTGTCACAGGCTCTTTCACAGTGAATAATTAAAGAGTTTGTATAGTGGTTTAGTTGGACTTGCTTTTGAGTCCGTAAATGTAAAGTTGTGTGAAGTAATCAAAGAAATAAAGTCTTACCTTAATAGAGAGTAGTCTTCGTTGTTCTCCTTGCGATTTGAGGCCGTTTTGATGTGTTTTAGCTTGACGCCCTAAATTACCGTGCATAAAATACGGGAAGGTCGGAAACTTCTTTTGACACGTGCTCGCCAAAATCGCTCGAAAACAACACTTAAATACTTTCCCTCGAATCAAAACTCGGCAGCAAGAAAGCCAAATAGTTGCTCTTTAAATTCACCGAAAAAAATCCCACAAAAGATGGTTTGTCGAGCAACCAATCCAGCGAGAATTTCAAATTAGCGGCCGTTCTGAATTCTTCTAATGCGTGGAAGGAACATCTTGTGCAGCTGAGAGACCGTTAATGCGCGGTTGACCTGGACCTTAGTCAAATCTTTCTCAACCGCGCATTAACAGTCTCAGCTGCACAAGATGTTCCTTCCATGCATTAGAAGAGTTCAGAACGGCTGCTAATTTGAAATTCTCGCTGGATTGGTTGCTCGACAAACCATATTTTGTGGGATTTTTTTCGGTGAACTTAAAGGGCAACTATTTGGCTTTCGTGCTGCCGAGTTTTGATTCGAGGGAAAGTATTTGTGTTGTTTTCGAGCGATTTTGGCGAGCCTGTGACAAAAGAAGTTTCCGACCTTCCCGTATTTTATGCACGGTAATTTAGGGCGTCAAGCTAAAACACATCAAAACGGCCTCAAATCGCGAGGAGAACAACAAAGACTATTCTCTATGAAGGTAAGACTTTATTTCTTTGATTATTTCACACAACTTTACATTTACGGAGCTCAAAAGCAAGTCCAACTAAACCACTATACAAAATTTTTAATTATTCACTGTGAAAGAGCCTGTGACAGAGCTTGGGCCACCTGTGATCTGGAATGTCGATGTTTGCGCACTTTTCAATCGTGGTTTTGGTGGAAGAGCCGAGATATTTTTTGTTATAGCAGTTCAACCTCAATTCTTTGAATTGATAACAGCTGTTCTGTTCGATTTCGGCAATTTGACTTTCCCACAGAATTGCAGTGATGGCTACGGTGGTGTCAGCGAGAACAATGGCACATTTAGTGAGGTTTTTCTTCGTGTGTTTTGAATACACAGTCTCGTTGTCTTGTAAGGAGGATCGAATTATCTTCACTGAATCTGTCGCGCAATCCCAGACTTATCTAGAGTTATCTATAATCTGTAATATTCCAGAAACTTCTTTCATGTGACTCAGCAGTTTCCAAAAATAGTACAACTTGTAATACGCTATAAATAGTAATAGAACATTCTAGATAACTAAAGTAAATGTATAAAAGTTGGCTTGTGAGAAGTACAAAAAGGATTTACCCGAGGGCTTACCCTCTTGGCTTACTGAGTGAACTTGTGGAAGCTATGATGTGACGAGGCTATGACCTTTTGACCTTGCGATATCCGAAGAGAGGAAAGAGAAGAAAAAGACGATAGCTGAGAGAGGAAGGAGATAAAGAATTTAGAGTTCACTATGAAGTCCTTCGGAAGAGTTTGTGTACACGGAAAGAAAGCTGTGAATCAAGAAAGCCAAGCGCTGTGGTCTTCAGTCGGCGGAAGTTGGAATTGGAGGTTGATCAAGACGATAAACACTTACACGGCGTGAAGGATTTTAAGCCTGCTTTACGAACTACTTAACTTAATCTTTAACCTACGTAAATTAAACAATGTAAAACTAATTAAATAATAGTTAAAATGGGTAACTGGTTGTCGTTACATTTTTGTTGCGTGCCTTATATCGTACTCGGGAGTCTATTTTCAAATATGCTTTGTTAGCGGACATCTGTTAGTCAATCGTGCACGTAACAATCTCCCTTGAATATAACTTTAGCTTTCAGTCCGACAGATTGACCATTTGGTGCACTTTGGAGAATCTGTGCTACAGTTATTTCACTTCGCTCGTTGTTCAATTCTTGCCATTGAAACGCCAAGTTTTTGGCTTGTTCTATTCTGGAGCACTTATTCATTTTGTATTCTTCTTCTTCGCCGTACCTTCTCTTTCGTGGGCTGATTTTTGTGACGCACGTAGGAGCTTTGGCTTTCTCCCTCCGTTTCAGCTCATCTTTCTTTTCTGCCGTGAAACATATCACCTGCGTTTCGTCGTCGCTTTCTTGGATTGTGAAGTGGAAATATCTAGAAGAATTTGGATTAGCAGGTATTTTTACTTCAGAGACTGAATGGACGTATACGCGAACGTCCTTGTAAGGGGTAGATGAGGCAGATTTCGTCGGAGAATATGAACTCATGTTGTGCAAGCATTGAGCATTGAGCGTTAAGGGAGGACCCAAAGGAGGGAGAAAAGCATTCTCGTTCCCAGAGCCCTCGATTCTTTTGGGCTCTGGGGACGACAATGGGGCGTTCCCAGATCTTGTGGCTGCCCAAAAGAATCGTGGGGTCTGGCGAAAATATTAAAAAAAGACCAAAGGCAACATTCTCTCTGTTTTAAGGAGTTAAAATTAAAGAAACACACAAGAAAGATTTCCATACAATTTAAAAAACCTTCAGGTAATTTCGTTTTTTGAACAATTATAAACGTTGTTGTTAGTAGTACTTCTCCTTAGTGAGAGCCATGTACTTTCTTATACTTCTTTAAGGAGAATCTAGTGGTAAATCAATTCAGTATCCCAGGAAAGCTGATTGAACAGGCTGTTGCCACCACAATAACTGCTCATATTTCTGAGCATAATCTCAGCCACTCTCACCAGTGGGCCCACAAAAAGGGCCACTCAACGGAATTGTTGTTGGTAAAAATGTTCGAGGACTGGAGACGTGCACTGGATAAAAATCTAGTGGTTGGCATCGTCTTCGTTGACTTCCTAAAGACCTTCGATTCCATCTCTCATCATGTCCTGTTGAAAAAGTTGCAAGCAGTTGGTGTTGCTAGCGATCTATGGTGCTGGATCAAAGATTACTTAGCTGGCCGCTCTCAAGCCACAGTCGTAAATGGTTTTCACTCCGAAATCCTACCTGTGAAGTTTGGCGTGCCACAGGGATCCGTTTTGGGTCTCACCTTGTTTTTGTTGTTTTGCAACGATTTGCCTGATATAGTTGGGGATTGCGATGGTGATATTCACATGTATGCCGATGACACTACGACTTATGCGATTGCGCCTTCTACTGAGTAGCTACTTTTGGCGACAAAACAAACTTATTCAATATACATTTAAATTCTCGAAGCTTATTGAGCAATTTCGATAAATTTAATTCATTGCTGAGAATCTTAATATGCCGTTCTCTGTGGTTGCTTTGTCAGAAACTTGACTAACTGGTTGCACTGCAGAGTTCGTAAACATTACAGGATACAATTTTGTCTCCAACTATCGTAAATCGAAAAGAGGGGGCGGAGTCGGAATTTCTTTTACCAAACGGCCTTGAATACAAGCTTCTCGATGCGAAGAATGCAAATTCTCAGATCCAGATGTAATTGAGTCACTTTTCTAGAAGATTTTCGTTTCTTGCGGAAAAAAAGAAAAAACATTGTCGGTCGCGTGTACAGACCACCAAGTCAAAACATTGCCATATTTATTGACAAATTCAACAATATTCTCTCACTAATTTCTGAAGGCAATAAACAGACCTTCTCCAATACAATCATCATGTTCCAACACAGGAATTTAGTGACAGCTTATTTCACACGTCTTTCTTCCTCTCATCTCCAATCCAAAATGGTAGAGTGGTCCAAAATATCTTTTTGACGGAATGAGAGGTAAATACAGTATAGAAGACGATAGAAGTTAAGGGTCAGATAAGGCACGTATACTTCTGTTGAAAACTTGTATATCGTAAGAAATCTCATTTAAAGTTTCGTTTAAAAGGACATGTAATTCACCTCACAAGTCCTTGAACAGTGGTTAAGCATTGTGGCGCTCATTCCACAGGTAACAAACAACAATACCAAGAATAACAACAACACCCTAATGACACGTGCAAAATTACTGTAAAGCCTTAATTTACCGACATGATGTGCCGTTTAGAACAAGGCATTGTTCACTCGAGTCTGGAGGGTCCCTGCTTGTGTTGATTCTTGTGGATGAAGTTCTATAGAAACTAATTTTGGAAAGTTCTTCCGGCCGACATCTATACAGCTTAGGAGACTATGTTATGATAAGGGTTGATTGCGGGCTCATTTGACGTCAAGGTAATAAACACCGAATTACCGAAAAACCTTTCCTAACTGCAGCGATCAGTTTTTTTGTTGAATTCGCAGACGTACTGTTTAAATACATTTGTTATGTCGGAGAATACAAAAAGGCCAAATGTTTGGAGAACCTTCCGAAACATTTATAGTATCACGTGATTAAAATCACACTTACTTTACTGAAGCTATCTGCACTCTCCTATTGGTAAGGATGATAACTCAACCTTTCTAATTTGAACAATAAATTTACATTTTCTTAACCCGGGAATCTGGTCGTCTCCGATGAAATTGAAAATTGAGAAAAGGTATGAATAACGCCCAGTGATCGGACAACTTAGTCGCATTACAAAAAGTGGGTTTTAACGAAAAAAATTATCTTTGAAAAAAGGTGAATTGGAATTATTGACAAGTCAACGATATCTGCGGGAAGTCCCTAGCAGTACTAGGGATTCTTTTCTAAGTTCTGAATGTGCTGTTTATAGGCTGCATTTGTCATTTTAATGAGACGTTAAGTCTTAAACTCAGATTGCACAAGGTTAATGACACCAACTGAATAGGAAGCAAGCTTTCTTTTACACAACTTCATAATAGATATTAAAGAGCGCTGTTTGCATTTTCCCATCAAATTACAGGTACATCTACAATAACAAACTCAGCAGCCTTCATCCGGGAATATTCAGTAACTTAAAGTCCCTGGAACTTTTGTGAGTGGTTGTGTTTTTTGTTTTTTGCTTATTGATTTTTTGTTCTGTAAATTATAGAAATCAACAACTGAAATTTAAGTCACGGGCTCCTTTCTATGGAAATACATTGAGTGATTTCTTTGGGTGCTCTATCAGAGTTGTTTCACCATAGAAATTTACTGATATAATTACATAACATAACATAACATAACTTAGTATAATTTTAGAGCTAAGCAAAGAGTTTCCAGCAATCAGATTGGTCGAGCGGTTCCTTATATGACGCCATATAAACCGCTCCACGCGGTTTATATAAAATGTTAAAATAAAATGTTAATAAATGTTACTAAAATGTTATGATTTTAGAAATTTCCCTGTTGTTCAGCTCTGAAATTATACTAAAACAATTATTCGCCTCGGGTTCGATGAATATTGTCGAATAATCCCCTCGACTTCGTCTCGGGGATTATTCGACGATATTCACCTCGCCTTCGGCGAATAATTGTTAAATAATCTTTATTTCTTAAGATAAAATCACATATCCTAAGTTACAACATAAACTCACAAGGAAAACTATTACATGTCATATTTAAAAATTATCCTATTACTAAAAACGTTCTTAAACCTTTCAGTGTGGATTCTAGGGACAGAGACTGACGTATTTCTAAGATTGTACCTCATTTTCTTTTCCTTAGGTAAAAGTTGAAAAAACGGCATTCGGGGTCATTCGATTTTTTTTTGTAGAGTGCCTTTTCCGCCTTCTCTAGCAAATCCCTGATATCTACATTCTTGGACATAAACTTCCTTTTCAAACACCGGTCCAAAAAATTCTGTATTATAGAAAGGTCGGAGTCTGAGGCACCATAAACCGGCAGGGCATAAGAAAAATTTGGTAAAACTATGGCATTAAAAAGGGGATCTACTTCCTCCTGGGACATTCCTTTCTTATGTAAAGATCCTAATATGAATAATGACTTGTTCGCTTTAATTACCTTCGCGCGCACGTGACTACTATATTTACAATTTTTTTTGAAAGTAATACCTAATATGGATAACTCTGCACACTGCGGTATATTGCTCTTTGCAAATAAATCCGGCCGGTTTGGGAAGACCTTGTCCAAATACGCATCACCCCTTGTTATTACGTACTTGGTTAAAAAAACACTGAGTGAGCAGGTTGAAGGAAAGGATATAGCAAGTGGTGCACCTTTCAATTGGGGTATACTTGATTGAAAGCAGTGGAAAAAAATTAATAAACAAACAGCAAGTAAATGTCGATATGGTAGATTTCATGAATTTCAATACATTATGACATTGTTATTACTTATCTGCCACTGACGTCATTTATCACTGGTGGTTAACAAAGAACTACAACTAAACACTTTTTGTAAATTGACTCCTGATGGTCATTAACAGGAAGGGGGACGCTGAACTTATCGAAATCATAATTAACCAATAGATATTCACGTTTCCGTGCGACTGTACAGATATAAATCACAGGAGACATTAAAATGCATATGCGCCGAAGAAAAAAAAAAGAGGTATTCGGACAACTTCGTTTCCAGGACTCACAATCTTCTCTCTTCCCCCCTCGAGAAAGTACCTGGTTCCGGCTGGTCACGTGTCTCCCAAAATTTCTGGAGATGGAAATAAAACAGCAACAACAGCAACATACCGGAAGGTTACGAGCGTTTCGGTCTTGAGCCACCTGATCCAGTATAAGCCCGCGTTCCGCGTAAACAGCAAAAGGTTATAAGTGAGTGTGCTGATCAATTTATGTAGAGACTCAATCACATGGAGAACCTTCAAAAGAATCGTGTGTTTGCCTAAATCATACTTGTGATTTCAAATCGAACTCGCGCTGCGCGCTCGTTCGATTTTGAAATCACGCGTATGATTTCAGCCCAAATTGCACTCCACTCAGTTCAATCACCATTATAAATTGTCCTTGAAAACCGATATCGCACTCGTCCCTTCGCGATTCGTGCGATATCGGTTTTCGTGTGCAATTTAATGTAGAATTCCCTTGTCAAGTAATGAATTTTCCCATAGAAGAGGATAGAAGTTAAGGGTCAGATAAGGCATGTACACTTCTGTTGAAAACTTGTATATCGTGCGAAGTCTCATTAAAAATTTCGTTTAAAAGGACTCACCTCACAAGTCCTTGAATACTGGTTAAGCATCGTGGTGCTCACCCCGCAGGCATCAAACAACGATAACAACAACAGCAACAACAAAAACAACAACAACACGCTAATCACACATGCAAAATTATTTAAAGCCTTAATTTACCTACATGATGTGCCGTTTAGAATAGGGCGTCGATCACTCGAGTCTAGAAGGTCTCTGCTTGGGGCTGATTATCGTGGATGAAGTTCTATAGAAACTAATTTTGGAAAGTTCTTCCGGCCGACATCATCTGGCTTTGCAGATTATGTTATGATAATATTTCATTGGGGGCTCATGTGACGTAAAGGCAATAAACACTGAATTACCGAAAACCTAGCCTAACTGCATCGATCAATTTTTTGTTGAATCGCATCACTGATTAAAATCTGGCATTCTGATTGGTTAACGAAGTGAGGTATTTAGCGTGGAATTGCGAGTTCAAAACGAGGCTAAGTGATATTGTTTCGCGTCTACGTAAACATAACAATTTTAAGTAATACTGTTTCCTTTTTTTCTCATTTTCATTCAGTTATGCGATTCAAGGAAAATCCATTACTTCACACATAAATTGCGCACTAAATTGCACTTGAAAACCGATATCCCACTCATCGCTTCACGATTCGTGCGATATCGGTTTTCGCGTGCAATTTAACGCAGAATTCCCTGGTCAGATAATGAATTTTCCTGTAGAATTCGCAAACGTACTGCTTAAATACATTTGTTATGTTGGAAATCACTAACAGGCGAAATGTATTGAAAACCTTGCAAAATATTTATAGTATCACGTGACTACAATCACACTTACTTTACTGAAGCCATGTGCACTTTCCTACTGGTATGAATAATAACTCAACTTCTCAAATTTGAACAATAAATTTGCATTTCCTTAAGCCGGGAATCTGGTCGTCTCTGATGAAACTGAAAATTCAGAAACGATACGAATAACGCCCACTGATCGGACAACTTAGTCGCATTAAAAAAAGTGGCTTTTAACGAAAATAAATCTTTGAAGAAAAGTGAATTGAAATTACTAACAAGTCAACGACTTCTGCGGGAGGTCCTTAGCGGTACCTGTGGATTCTTTCCTCAGTTCTGAAAGTGTTGCTTATAAGCTGAGATATTTACTTTGCCAAATTAGTCCAAAAATAATTTCGTAGAAAGGATTGAATAAGAAATAAATTGTGACAATAAAAGCTACGGATCCCACAAGGCTCTTCTGTCAAAAACTTGTATATCATAAGAAGTCTCATGTTAAGTCTCCTTTCAAGGGACTCGCTAGACACCTCACAAGTCTTTAACTACTCGGATCAAGTATCGTTATGCTCATCCCGTTCGCAAGAAAAAAAACAGTAGCAGCCAAAAAAAAAACAGAAAACAGAAAAAACAAAAAACTTAAGACATATGTGAAATGTTCCTCAGGTCCTAATTTTTCGACGTGACGTGCTAGTTAAGAAAATGCCATTTGTCACTCGAATGCTTTTTTGATAATCATGAATGAGACTCTGAAGATACTAAGGATTTAAGATTCTAGGCGGCATGTTAAATTTACAAAACAAGGACACTTCGGTAAAACTAAGATGGGCAAAGTCATATTTGCCGTTTTTATGCTAGAGACGTTAAAGTCGTCTGAGACGTTAAAGTGGTCTTAAGGCGACTTCAGTAACGTATGGTATAACAACGGTAAATAAGGCAGACGACTTTAACGTCTCAGACGTTAAAGTCGTCTGGTATAAAGACGGGACGTTGTAAACTAGGACGCATTTATGCTCGACTCGTCGTTTGGCTCGGACGGCACACAAACCTATTGCTTTGGCTGTGTCTATTTCATCATCTTCCATCATCTGAAGCTTTCGCTTTCTCGATTCACTTTTCTGTGATACGAACATCTGCATGTCTAAGTCATGCCTTTCTTGGCGAAGGTGAGAAATAGACTTGAAAAGTTGTAACGCCGCCACCATGTTGGGAGAAACCGGATGTTTTAGCTCCCTTTTGATTTTAAGTCTGACGCGTTCGCTTACCATATTTGTAGATTATGGTATATCGGCTCATATACCATAATGGCTAAGCCAATAAAAAGTCTTGAATTGCATTATCCAATGATCCAGTTTTTAATAATTGCAGTTATACAATGTGGTTATGACTAATGATTAAAATGACGCACCCTCTCGGATTAGCGATCTCCTCTAAACATGATTAAAATGATTTGCTCTGATATGTACCATACTTCGATTGGATTCAATTTCAATACTTTTGCAAGAATGTATGTAAAACCCCTGTTATATAAGTAATAGCTTGTGGTTTCACCAACTAGGCCCTTATTAATGGTACGAGTTTTTGGAAAAAAAGAATTTTTTTTCCTATTTTATTTTTTTTTTTATAGAAGTAGCAATGTTAGAATAATCACCATAGAATTATCTTCGTTTTTGGGTCATCGCTTTAGGGTCTTAAGTCATAGCTCTTAGCTTTCGGAGGTCTTCGTTTTCGCTATAAACCGACCATGGGATCAAATTCATCAAATTCATTTACAGTTGCTCATATCATAGAAGAAAAAAAATGTTTGCATCATTCTATATTTATATGGCGAGTAAGTCATCACTAGAAAATACTGGCTACGAAGATTATAACATTTAAAATGCTACTCCGTCGTTGAGTTTTGAGCTCTGACTGAACTGACTGCATAAAAAAAGCCGGGTTTTTTCACACTGCTCCCTAATAGAAAATAGAGTGACTGATTTGCAATCTTGTTTGTGTGGGTTACTTTGGAGTCCTCTTTCATTGTAGCTGTCGACTTATATGATCACTTAGTTGATTGGGAACTACTGGTTGAGCAGCATTGTCATTGTTATTACTAACCTGTCCTCGACATCATTTATCACAGGGGATTACATCGCAATCAGTTAAAAGAGCTACCACCAAACATTTTTGATGACCTGACTCGGCTGGAAAACTTGTGAGTAGCACTCTCTGACGTCTTTGATAATGTAGTTGCAAACAAGATAGGTTAAATCAAGAGCAAGACCAAATCTAAATCCTCCCTTGATTGCAGAATTTAATTCATATAAAATATTCACTCAAGTTTGTTATATAAAAAAGTACTTTTGATTATTATTTAGCTGGGATTTGGCTGAACTTATGTAACAAATCTTTTATTCACCAAGCTTGTACGGTCAACGTGGCTGGATATTGCATTTTTGTGGGCCTCTACTTCGTCTCGATTCATAAAAACGCAAAAAAAAAAAAAATAAATAAATAAATAAATAAGTCGGCCAATATCCATCCATCTTGACTTCACAGTCTGTCAATAATGCATATCTATTGTTACTTGTTCTTCAGTCATTTTTCACTTGTCCAACGTGGGAAAAAGGACTGAAATTAATTTTTCTTAAGGAAGGATTTCTGGGATCAATTTCAAATGATAGCGTTTTTCACGTTCTTTTGTAGCATGTCCTTTTCTAAATTCACTGGAAAAGTAACCAGTGACAATAGACTTATCAGCATTTAAGAAAAAAAACCAATGACTGGGGCAACGCAAAGGTCTCGCCATGTCTTGTTTTGAGAAATGGGAAAAAATTTACCGAAGATTTTGATCTTTTCACAAAGTAGGTGGTTGAGAATTTGATTTAGCTTTAGACCATACATTCTGTCGGTTTACTGGCATCATAAAAGATCCGGACTACCGCAAGAAAACGGAGAAAACGTATCTCCTTCCTTTTTCTAAGGGGGGAGGGAGGGTTAGCGTGATAAACACATTTGATCCCCATAATGATCGAGTTGGCAGATCAGATCAGACTTTAAAGCCAATAGGTCTCCATATTTCGTTTAAAAACTGACAGATGATAATTTTGCATTCAAGCCTGTTAATAAAAAGCAGAAAAATCCTAGAAAGGAGTATTGGAATAGTGAGTACTAGCAAGGAAATCGATCGTACCTCTGCACTCGGCCGCGGGTAATGAATGGATAGACGTATGGGTTTTAGAGTCGATCACAAGTAAGAATAAAGTGGTCCAGTCAGGGAGGAAGAGAATATGAATTGGTCCAGCCCGAATATCTCAATGTTTGCTTTAAACTCAAATTTAGAGCTGTCTCGGAAAACCAACTCCAAGTGTTGCCAAAGGGAATATTTAACAACCTGACCAGCTTAACTAGACTGTAAGTATATATCATCTGATTGATTGATTGATTGATTGATGAACGAGATTGAACCCCTTTTCCAGTTATATGCGAGTTTATTGATAACAAAAGGTAAAGTAGTGATTAGACTCGCACAATTGCTATCTCAACGTGGAACCCGTGAATGTCATAGCAGTACATTGCCAAATCAACCATCGTGCAGCTCAGGCATGGTTTGAAGAGGGTCCATTACGGGCTCATGTGATGAGAAGAAAAGAAATTCTGAGTCACCAGAAACTTTCCAGAACTTCAATCATCAACCCCGAGTTTAATTTCTCAGACGTACTGCCTAAATACCTTTTAAATGCTATGACGGATAATGCAAACAGGCCGTTATGTGTTGAAAACCTTGCATAAGATTTTTAATCCCCGAATATCATGTAACTATTGTTACATTATCTTGGCTGGAGCAATGAGCTCTTTCGGTTTGGTTGAAAATTCCTATTCTTTTATTTCAACGCTAATTTTGTTCAATCTGAGGCAAAGAATCTGCTTAAGATACGATCAACGATGTAATAGAAAATTTCGAAAAGATGGGAATGACGCTTGGACGGGTCTGGACAATCCGGTCACATAACGAACTGAATGGCTTTTAACGAAAATAACTGTTTCAGAAATTACTAAAACCAGAAGGCTACGCTGTTACACTCTCATTTCCTTTCTTAACCTTGGAAGTTGGCACCATACCTGTGCTCTATGCGAGATAGCGGCACAGTTGACTGTGTGATAAATAAATGAAGCACTGAATGCTTAAATTAGAGATGACCAGACTATCTAAATTATAAATTATAGAAATCAACAGCTAAAATTTAAGTCACGGCCTCTTTCATACGGAAATACATTGACTGATTCTCTGTAGGTGCTCCAACAGAGTTGTTTCACCAGAGACATTTACTGATGTAATTACGTAGTGGATTAGAAAATACTGAGTGAGCAGGTTGAAGGAAACGATATAGCAAGTAGTGTGCTTTTCAACTTAGGTGAAATGTTGCCGTCAAGGCAAATATACTTGATGGAAAGCAGCGGAAAAAGTTAATAAACAAATCTCGAGTAAATGTCGATATGGTCGATTTGATAAATTTCAATAAACTTCAATATTCTATGACTTTGTTATTACTGATCTGCAACTGAAATTATTTATCACAGGTGGTTAAAAAAGAACTACCACCAAACATATTTGATGCAGAGATTACAAAGAGCACTCTCTGGTTCTCTCGATGAAAAATCAACGAGATTGGCTATAAAAAGGAACAGGGTCACTGAACTTATGGAAATTATAATTAACAAGTAGATTTCCACATTGTCGTGCGACTGTACAGCCGGATAGATCACATATGACGCCAGTCAAAATGTGTCTAGAAAAAAAAGACACAAAACGAAATTCGCTTCCAGGATTCAGCATCTTCTTTATTTCATCCTCGCGTGTCTCACGAAATTTTTGAAGATGAAAAAACCAAAAAAACAACAACAAACTAATCGGAAGATTACGAGCGTTTGGATCGATCCTGAGTCGCCCAATCCAATTTAAGCCCGCATTCCGCGTAAACAGCTGAGGATTCTAAGTGAGTGTGCTGATCAATTTATGTAGAGATTCGATCGCATGGAAAACCCTCAAAAGAATTGTGTATCTCTCTACCTAGCCTTTTCACTGAAGTTGACCGAAATATACCGTTCTCCGGCAACAAAACCGTCTTGTAGCCTCGATATTTGGGCCTGCAGAATTTTCCTTCTTTTCGAAATCATGGTCACGAGTCTTACAAAACGTAAGAGGCCTTTTTCATAGAGAGGTGCTTTGCCTTACTGAAATTCTCTGGGTTAGTCGTCTGAACGACAGCTCACAATGCAATATATGTACGACCATTTACCTCAGGCCAATTCCGTCGGTTTGAAAGGCGTTTTCCCTTAGAAAGATAACCAAGATTGTGCGTGTTGAAAGGATTGTACGTGTCCTTGAAAGGATTGTCTTGAATCAGTTCAGCGCCTATCTCACAAAGAACTATCACCTCACCACACACCAAAGCGGCAATAAAAATGCTCATTCTACAGAGACCTTAAACATCCTGCTTGCGGATAACATACCCGAAGCAATGGATAAAAAGCTGATAACAGCACTAGTACTATTAGATCTATCCAGAGCCTTTGACAGTATAGATCATGCAAGACTGCTCCACAAACTTTTCACCATAGGAGCCTCAACGCACTCTACTGTCAAATGGTTGAAGAGCTATTTAACTGTTCGCAGGCAATACGTGAGAATTGGCTCCGCCTACTCCGACGCTCTACCTATAACTCACGGAGTCCCTCAAGGCGCAATCCTATCACCATTGTTGTTCTGCATTTATCTCAATGATTTACCCACGGCACCGACTTTCTGCAATTTGGAATCGTGGATGACTCAAAAATATTCATGTCATTTCTGCTCGTTGAGCTTGATGCTGCCATTGAAAAGCTCGAACAAGACCTTTACTGTGTAGCCCAATGGTGTTGTGAGAACTATCTACTTATCAACCCCGATAAAACCAAAGGCCTTTTCCTTAGCACTAGACAGATTTTAAGCAGGTTACCGGAAGATCCTAGTGTGGTATTCTTGGGTAAAACACTGAAGCCAGTAGACTCTGCTAAGGACTTGGGAATCTTCCTTGACCCTCATCTGACCTACGATCACCACATTTCACGTGTAGTGTCATCTTGTTTCGGAAAGCTTTGTCAAATTAATAGAGTCAAAAGGAGCTTCAACAAAACAACATTAGAGTTGTTAATAACGTCGCTAGTTTTTAGTACGATGCTTTATTGCTCATATGTATGGTCTAATACCACACTCCAGAATATAAACAGATTACAATCTATTCAAAATTTTGCCAGTAAGATCGTAACAAACTCTAGGAAGTTCGACCATGTAACACCTTTGCTTCGTGAGCTAAATTGGCTTCCTGTTAAAGAACAATTATTTTATAGAGACTCCGTTCGGACCTTTAAATGTCAAAACGGTCTTGCGCCTCGATACTTAACGAGTAAGTTTACCAAACGATCAAATATACATACTCGTAACACTCGTACGCGGAACTATTTGCAGATTCCGCTATACAGAACGGCTACTGGCCAGCGCACTTTTTCCTATAGAGGGGCCAACATCTGGAATAACTTGCATAAAGAACTTAGGCAAAATGCCTCATTGGCATCTTTCAAGCGCGCTCTGCAAGACACACTATTGAGGCAGACATTTCCTTTATAAGCTCTAGAACTTGGTGGACTACTATCATAAATTCTGACCATGAGTTTTATCGTTATTTATGTTTTTATAAATTGTAAAAAGTTTGTAAATAGTTCCTGAAAAACCTCACGGGGATGTTACTATTAAAGATGATGAAGGATGCATCTTGGGTAGATTCGTTTAAAGCAGCTTCGGCGATTTTCACCACGTGAATTTGTTTACAATTTTATGCTCTTTTGTGTTGTTCTTTGTTTGAGGTACATTAACTTTGGAAAACGTTCTAGTAAAAGTGTGAGAAGAAAATTCAAGATTCTTCTAACTCTCAAGTTGATTACGACTTAATACCTAGTGCACTTTTCTAAAACACTGTTACAGTAGGAAAGGCTAGCTCAGATCTAATGGAAAAAGTACGTTCCTTTTAGATATTGGCTCTTTGCAAAATGATTTTCTTCCTAAAAATTTCATAAATGTTCAATTAAGATCTAGCAAAACAAAAAACACGTTTGACAATATGGTCAGCGCTGAGCGACCAAGATGGACGCATGGTTTGCAGCTCCGTCCTAGCTTCAACTTTTTCAACACTTTCTTCGTGTATTGTGTACTATTTTCTTCAATAATTGTCAAATTTTCAATCATAAACATGCCGACTGACTCTAATTCATCGTTAAAGAAGAATAATCCGGAGCCTAAAGCTCAAATTTTATGATCTCGCTGAAGAGATCAGGAATCTCAAATCGCAGTTAGCTAACAAAGATGGCGAGGAGTCAATATCAGCAGGAGCACAGGCTGAGAGAGACCAACGATCTCCCACAACTGAGCAAACAGATTTTCAGCCAGTCCAAACTAGAGCAGAAGCAGAGCTCAGGCGGTTAAGTGCTCGTCTTTCCCAAGTGAGTGCAAAAGTTGATGAGGTAGGGAAGGCGATTGATACCATCAAGGAGTACAGCTTCCAGTACAACATCAAGATTGTAAGAGTACCTGAACTCAACTGACTTCCTGGGTTGCCGAAAGCAGCGAGTGGAACTTGGTCAAAATTGTTTTTCAGAGTGGCGTGATGTACCGGTGGAGGTCCCCCAAAGTACAAAGGAGACTCTCGATCTCTGTCCTATTCTTATTAATGACAAGCAAATTGATGTTGTTTCGTATGCTAAGATCCTTGGTGTAAATGTTTCGAGCGACTTAAAATGGAACCATCATATTTCCGAAGCTGTTAAGAAGGCTAGGAAACGCTTGTTCTGTCCCTCTCAGTTAAAGCGCTGAGGTCTAGGTTCTGAGGAATTAGTGCAGTTCTGTCGTAGCTGCATTTGCCCTGTTACTGAATATGCCTGCCCAGTCTGTCATGATAGTCTACCCGTGTATCTTTCTCGTGAGTTAGAGGCCGTGCAAAGGAGGACGATGCGTATTATTTTTCCATGTTTTCCTTATGACGAGGCGCTGGTTAAGGCAGGACTTGTAACTCTGTCAGGCAGAAGACAAGCCCTGACGGACAAACTTTTTAAGAACATTTTGGAAAACAAAGACAGTAAGCTTAAGAATTTACTCCCCCCCCACAAAATACCAAGTGTTATAACCTCAAGAAGTCATGCATGTTGAACCCGGTTTTCAAGACTGAGATTTCGTAAAAGTTTCATCGTTTAAGATGCAAGATTTCTGATTCTATACTTTAATAGTTTGTAGATATAGTTTTAATCCCCTTAAAGTGCACCTAAACCCAAAAATTTTTTTTCGCTTGACGAAATAAGCGTATTTTTTGGAGTATTTCTGTGCAAACATTTTTTTATTTGCTCAAATCTTCAATTGTCTGTGCCCAGTCAAAATACGGAAAATCGGCCGCCATCTTGCACCACGGCCGAGTTTAAAGAGGAATGGCTCTAGCGGGTAATGTGACGTCAAATCGAGAACACGAAAGTCTACATTTCACACATTTTCGCTTGTTTAGGAAGGTTGTAGTCGATTTTGTCCGAAAATATGCCGACTAAGTGTGTTATAGGAGGATGTAGCAACGTGCAAAATTTGCAAGAGGGTATCACGCTTCATACATTCCTCATACAATACACCTGGTCGGCATATTTCGGACAATATCGACCACAACCTTCCCAAATAAGTGAAAATGTGTGAAAAGCAGACTTTCGTGTTCTCGATTTGACGTCACATTATCCGCTAGAGCCATTCCTCTTTAAACTCGGTCGTGGGGCAAGATGGCGGCCGATTTTCCGTATTTTGACTAGGTACAGAAAATTTAAGATTTAAGCAAATTAAAAAATTTTTGCACAGAAATACTCCAAAAAATAAGCTTATTTCGTTAAGCGAAAAAAAAATTTTTGGGTTTAGGTGCACTTTAATTATGTAGGGATTTATACATATTTTTTTACCATGTAAATATGACGTAATTCATCTTTTGGGTTTTAAAGTTATATAGATAAACTATCTATCTATCGAAATAGAGAGTGTGTTGTCTCGGAAAGATGAAGAAGAAAGTGGAAGTGGTTCAGCCTGTAGTTATGACCAAAATTTCCGATGATGTCCGCCTTTTCGTGCGCCGTGAAATTAAAGATAGCGAATGGAACTGCAGTCAGTGGCGAAGAGCTTACGGAAGAATGTTTCAGAGAATTTAAAGAAAGAGAACCTGTAACTCAGAGAATGTGGCACATGCAGCTACAATTACAGTTATTCTGACCAAAGAGCCTATGCGTATCAAGACCATAAAGTTGAGTAAAGCAATTGACTTCAAACAGTTCAGCAATGCGACGAAACTATTCAGAGTCACCGCTCTCATCCTAAAGTTTATCAGAAGTTTAAAGGCAGCGAGAAACCGGAGAAGAGAACCGCATAACAAAAAACCAACCTTGACGGTAGAAGAGATCAGTGAAGTAAAGAGCTTATGGATTCGCGAAATACATGAGCCTATGAAGCATGAAAAGAATTTTGAGAATCTAAAGCAACTACTCGGTTTGGTCAGCCAAGATGGTAACATTCTGAGGTGCAAAGGCAGTCTGGGGAACGCTCCACTGGACATCGCAGCGCGTTACCCTATTCTGTTAACAAGACGAAATCACGTGAGAAGACTGATCGTGTAACCCTGTCACAGAAAGCTGAATCAGGGAGGAGTAAGAATTGTAACTCTCGTACAACTGAGAAGTGAAATCTGGGTTCCCAAGGGCAGACAACTTGTGAAGAAAACGCCTCATCAGTGTGTTATCTGCAAGAAACCAGGTTTGCCTTACAGGGCCCCCAAAGGAACTGATCTACCCGAAACAAGGGTCACCGATATCCCTGCGTTCACGCACGTGGGAGTTGATTTCGCCGACCTGTTATTTACAAAGACTACCAGAGGCACAACCAGAACTTACATCTGCCTGTTTACATGTGCTACGTCCAGAGTGATGCACCTGGAACCTCTCCCAGACTTATCCTCAGAAGCGTTCATTGGAGGCCTTTAACGATTTGCTGGAAGACGAGGAATACCAGCCTCCATAACATCTGTCAACGCCAAAACGTTCAAGGGAGCCAACAAAGACCTTACCCAGCTATTCAGAGACATGAAAGCCCAAGATTTTACCACCACCAAAAACATCACTTGGAACTTCATACTAGTGAAAGCGCCACGGTGGGGAGGATATTATGAGTGTATGATCTAGCTAGTCAAGAGAAGCTTTTGCACGGTGCTTGGAAAGGCGCAGCTGTCTTACAAAGAACTTCTTACAGTCTTAATTGAAGTAGAGGGAGTGCTCAACTCACGACCCCTTACGTACATCTACCCCAAGGTCACGGAAGAGTCATTAACGCCATCGCACTTGGTGATTGGGAGACGCCTGAACACTCTTCCTGATAGGACAGAGCTTAGCGACCATGAAGATTGCGCCTCCAGACTACAACGAAAGGCGCGACACCTCAGCAAACTCGTAGGACATTTTCGGAAACGATGGACCAAAGAATACTTTATCAGGCTGAGGAACTTTTACCTTTGCGGTATCCTGTTATTAATCGTTTGAGTGATTCTGCTGCTCATATTCGACAAAGGAAAGTGGCGTGTCGGTTGTTATTTGTGATCCTAAAGTGAACTTGCACACGAGAAAATCGGCCGTTTGACTTGCTTACGAAATTTACGAAATTACAAAGCGCGCGCATAAGCTCAATATCTAAAGTTTCAGCATTTCAAAATTTGTGCAACCCTGGAGCAATAGATCTGTTTGGAAGCGGAAACGGAAATCTCTTAAGAACGGCATGTTTAATTGAGTGAAAAATAAAACTATAACATGATAACATGATAAAAAATTGCGATTCAAGAAAAAATCACAACTCTTAGCTCCCTACAACTTACACACGCGAAAATCGTCCGCATGACTTGGCGACGAAATTTTTTAGAAATTACGAATTTTCAAAGGACGCACACAAGCTCAGTGACTGTTTCTGTAACATTTCCCACCCCCCACACTGGGAGGTAGTCTTGGTGGGTTTCTTAAGAAGTAATTGACAATTATTTCCAAGCTGAACCAGTTTGTTATTAGTCTCAAAAAAGTCTAGGCACCACACGCAACTTTAGCTACACGGGTGTGGCCATCTCGTCCAGGATGCATTTCAACAATCCTTCCTTATGGCAAACGTCCTCTTGGAGTATTGGGCTGAATCAAAAGAACTGCATCCTCAACTTGTAGGTCTCGGCATTCTGAGGTCCAGTTTGGTCGGCTTTTAAGTAAGGGCTCGAACGAACTCCATGAGCCATCTCTCCACACTCGCGAAATAATGCTGATGCAAATTAGTTGTTTCAACGGACTCAGCAACTCTTCCCCCATTTGTTCGTGCAAGAAATTAGATGTCAATGGAACATCGTCTCGTGGATAAGTAGACGGACGGGAAGCTAAAAAGGACTCCAGACCAGAGAACACAGTGATCAGCTTCTCATCGTTTACATCTCGTTTCCCTTCAACGGCGTAAGTGGCTTTCGAAGCAGCTTTTACCAATACTTTATGGCTTGTCCCAGTATCCCAGCAACCTCTTCGTTTAGGAAACTTTCGCTCGATGTGTCGTCTATAATGGCGTTTACTTGTATTTTTTTCTACCATTGACCTTCATCCACACAGGGACAGTTCGTGAAGAATAAGATTCAGTCAGTGTTTTTACATTACAGCTGGTCAGGATCACAGCGGGCGCTCCCTCCCATGGAAAATCTGGGCGTTTGCAATCGTCAACATAAGGCAACTTTGTCATCGGTCCGGTCTCTGACAAAAACTTCACCTCCGTGAAGAAAGTTGTGGTGATTTTTAGAGCAACCATGTATTCCACCCTTGCAGGCCTTTGGGCAGTCTTTCCCCTATATGATCAGAGGCTACGCAACGAAAACACAGCTTTCTTTCTTTCTCGATCTTCCAGTGGTCATCCACTCCTCTGTTGTAAAACTCCTTACAATCCCATACCCCGTGATCGAATCTGTAACAGATAGAACATGGACGCTTCGTACTACGCTCCACTTTCCCCATTGCAACAGCATGCAAATTTCGCATCGTGTTCTGTTCGTGGTGTCTAGATACTCTCGGTAGTCCAACGTGCTCGACAGTTTGACTCAATCCCGTTTACCAGTTCCGCTTCTTATATTCTGAATCTGTGTTCGTCTTTCAACCATTCTATGAAAGATATGACTGATCTTTGTCTGGCGCGTTCATTTAACCAGCGACTGAAGTTCTTTAGTTGATGATCGGGCAGCTTTTTAACCCGCAAGCTGTGAAGAGTTCCATCTCCTAACTCGCCGTCTTTTTTTCAGCCTGTAACTTTATCACTGCGATTCCAACAGGGTCAGCGAACTTTTCTAGCGCGTGGACATCGTTGCTTCTTGTTAACGGCGCCTGTTCTAGTTGATCCAAGTATGCTCACAGACGCCGGCGCGTACCACCATACTTCGTTTTTAACATTTGTTTTCTCTCCTCGTATTCGGGTGCAGTGACTTCACAATGGATCCGGAGTATGGAAACGCGAATAAGAAACGATCATTGGAAAGAAAATGGTGAAGAACTTACATAATTAAATTGGCGAGTGTACGTTGGCTAAGCTATGTAAAATGTTCAATACTGAGATTTTTAAGCCCAACTTCATTTTATCAAAGTAGTAACATGGAGATCGCAAATGTCTCGATTTAGATCTAGGTTACTACAATGAAGACCATGTATAACTGTTGCGATAAGAACACACAACGCCATCCCCACTCCCTCCCCCTCCCCAACTATTTAGCCAGGACTTATTTGCTTGTGTTTGCTGAGAATTTCTGTTGCATACTACACTGATGGATGAGGCTTTTAGTGGCAACAGCCGAGTAAAAAGTTATTTCACAGCACCTTGGGAATGTTACCTCTCGCAATTAACAGTGTGCACACACGTTTGAATATTGACAATTTTCATTAGAGGTCTCAATGGCTTATTCCACATTGTCTTCTTAATATATGAGGGCAGCACAGGAGCAAAGTGGGGAATAAAAGAGTGATTACTGTCTATCTATCAATCTATCTATCATTCCTCGTGCTCCTGTGCCGCTCGTAATGTAAAGATTACGGGGCCTGGTTTCGAAAAAACTTGCAATACAAAATTTTTGGGTTGCCCTCTTATCTACCACGTTTCGTGCCTTGTAAGGGCTAATAACTAAATTTTCAAATCTGACTCCTTCAACCATGGTTCCGGGAAACGTGAAGGCACAATGAAGGCGCGAGATCCCTTTCATTTTCTATAGAAATTTATTTCCTGCTTTGCTAAATATTTCTATCTTGTTGAGAACCAAATGTTACGCACATGTAACTCGCACCTACAGCTGGGAAATAATCACTCTTCATTAAATACAGCTTTAGAAGTTACCACTGTAATCTATGCAGCATAACGATACAAATGACCCACAGTGATTGAAAAACTAAGTAGTGTAAACAATTTTGGCATAATTTCTTGATTTTTAATGTATTTTTGCATAGTGTTTTTTTTTAACAGTTTTTTTTTCCATCTAAAATACCAAGCCCTAAAAGAGTTCAAAAAAAATTGAAATTAAACTCTGGAAATTAACTTAAAAGTTACTTCTTCAATGCCTCCGTAACATTGTGGCAAATACATGATTAGTAGTTACAATAATTGGTTAACTTGGTTGAAACTGAACTGAACGCCTGGAAAAAAAAGATTACGAGTCTTTAATGAAACGTTGAACGCGACAAACATCGCGATACGTAGTGCGATATATATTTCACCTTTCTGGGACAAAATTGCGGGCTGTTTCCACAATTAGGAAAGTTCCTTTTTTTAAAACCCTGATTGGTTGGGTAAAGTGTTTGTTTAAGACTTTTTGTTCTCTTTCTGCATCTTTTTCATTATTATTTTTAACAACAATAACATGAAACTTGATTAATTGGGAAACCGTCTAATGAAGTTATGCATGGTAAACCTTATGGCTTTATCTTGTTTGCACTTGGAACATTTTACGGTTCACTCAGCTGGTACAGAGGTTGGCAGAGACGTTCAAGAGCCGTAAATAATCGTGGGTTGCAACTAAAGGGCCAATACACTGAGAAGATTATACAGCATAACGTATCACGTTCGACTAACGGAAAGAATAAAAACTGCCATGTATCATGATATCTAATGTGCACTAATCGTACATGTAAGCGCAAGGGGATGGCGCTGCCCCCCCCCCCCCCCCTTTCATTGAATGTGAAGGTTTGCTCGCGCTGAGTTTTTGAGTAATTGCCTGACAGCTCTTTATTGATAATAATTGTAAACAGTTGGTAGGCATTTTTATAATTATGCAATATAAAAGGGGAAAATCAACAAATATTTACACGATATATTGTGGCCTTATCATTACTATAGCCGGTGTCTGGCGCGTTGGACATGCGATCGAGAGGTTGGGGTTCGAACCCTAACAGAGATCATTGTAGTTTCTCGAACACAACTCTTCTTTACTCTCCGAGTACTGGAAATTGTACACAGTTTGGACAAGTGTTTTGTCTTTTAAAACTTAGCGAGGGAAATGCTGAATTGAGATATTAAATTCAGCCAGCAACACCTGAGTGAGTTCAGCTAACCAGTGTAAACACTTTTTATGAGACAAGCGTGTGCTCATAAAAAGATAAAAAGCCTCCATCTAACTCGAAAAGGTGGTCGTATCTTATCTCCTCTCTAAAGAAAACTCTGAATGAAGGATACTTAGTACTTGGTTAGGATATTCATATATTACTGAACAGTTTATTAAAATAGAAGAGGCATTCAATGAAATAATAAAGAAAAATCAGGAAAATATGAAGGCTGTATACCATTAGAGGAGGTCCTTCGTCTAAAATCCTTTTACTTTGGCCACATTAGATTCGCAGGATTAGCAGAAAGGTGGCGGAGGCTTGACGTTGTAAACAGGGTGCAAATACACAGAGTATTCACTGCGCAATGCATCTTATTCTAATGGGTGATAAAAAGGAAACAAATACATTCTAGAATACAACAACTCTAAAAAATCCCCAATGGCATGGTGGTTCTCGTAACAGATAAAAAAGGGTGATGACTTTACTTTACTTCTAAGTTGAAATGTGGTGCTTGTAAACTGCATTTGTCACGCTACTAGAGCGTTGAGTTTTCAAACTCAGCTTGCAATCGGTACACTAGACCACACAAAGAGAGCCAGGTTTTTTTGGCACTCCTTACTGCACTGCTTACTGCTTACTGCACTGCTGTTGTCACTGCTTACTGAACCTGCATACAGGCAGGTGTAATCATGGCGGTCTGCCACGCAATATTGGCCTCCGTGTTTTTGCTATGGCTGGCTGACTGTGGATGAATACTCGTCTTGCAACACACCTAACTTATTGGTAACTAAACCCACAATAATTTAGGGCAAGCTGAGTTCTGGAAGGGAAAATAGTTTTAATAATTTTTAAGAACTTAGCTCTTTTCACTGCTGGCGTATGAGATACGTTGTGATTGAAACCTGCATTTTGGTAGAAGATGTGATGAATGCTCGTCTGGCAACACACTTAACTTATCGGTGACTGACCCTACAATCATATTGTGCAAACTGGGCTCTGGAAAGGAAAGCGGTTTTAATAATTTAGAAGAACTCTGCTCTCGTCACTGGTGCTTGAGAAACGTTGAGATTGAAATTTGCATCTTGGTAGATGATATGGTAATGTGCCCTACATTTTTGAAACCTACATTGTTTAAACCTGCTAATTCATTGTTCCATCATTTTGCCATCTTAAACAATAGCAAGTGCTAGCGTAAATTCTCTAATAGCCGAATTTCATATTACGCTAATACGATGGCGACCAAGCAGCTTTTCCTTCTTTCGGGCGATGTTGAAACCAACCCCGGATGGCAAGGCGTGATTGACCAAACGGGCTATTATCTGCAGGACCTCGCAAGGTCTGTTCACCAGGGATTAAACATGAGTGTAGCACACATCTATATCCGCAGCCTTAGGAATAAGGTGGACGAGATAAAAATATTGCTGCACACGGCTGCCGTTTTGAAATTCTTGCGATTACTGAAACTCACTTGGATCGGAAAATTTCCAGTCGACAACTCGAGATTGATAACTACAAGATTATCCGAAGGGACAGAGACGCTAACACCATCGGCGGTGGATGTTTATTCTACATCGCCAATCATATATGCTCAACAAGGCTAAGCTCCTTGGAATCGAAGGACACTGAGGCTATATGGCTTAAAAAATTCTGGTAAACTCGTCCGTTTTCATTGTAGGAACTGTTTATAGACCACCCTCAGATTCTCTATTCTTTGATAGATTTCAAGTCATACTCGGGAAACTCTGGATTCAACGCCGCAATGTAGATTTTTAACACTCTTCTTAAAGCAAAACAATCCAAAAATCAAGAACTGTGGGCTAAGTATCGCTTATTAAGAATTAGGGTTACGCGCGATGTTAGAGTTGCTAAATGCAAGTTCTACATCGATCTTTTTGACGAAGTAAAAGATTGCAAGTCATACTGGAAGTTGGTCTAAAAAGCTGCTTACAGTTCTGTGCCGCGTAGCCTATACTTGGAATTAGGTCATCAGACGGGGAAATCGAAACATCTGATTACAAGAAAGCGAAGATCGTTAATGAGCACTTCTCTACCAGGTGATCTGTGACGTCATTGCGGGGGCCCGGGGAAAGAAATTTTAATGCCGTATCCCATCAACCAACGCGCGCACCAATTCAATCTGTTTTCATGGGGGCCGGTCGGCGTGATGCGAGGTCGATGTAGCTAACTACTTTCGCACTTTGACAAGTGAGAAGACTTGTCATCGGCAGTCTTAACAATGCAGCTACTGCCGTGAGAAACTCCTTGTCTGCGTGATTAAATGCTTTGACAGCATTTCGCGATGAACATTGCAGACAATCCAAACGTAAGCTCGATATACTCATGCATTGTATGAAGTTTGCTTTTTTATTTCTTACTTCTGCTTACATATGTACTGGATCGGGCATTCGCTTTATCAACAGTAAATGTTATTCGTATTAAAGCTGCCTTGTCTCTGGGAATGGTGTGTTTGTGTTGATTTTATTTTTTTATATGTGCTAATTTTAAAGAAGTTTTGATCGAGCCTTCGTTGCTCTCTCGAAGTCAGTTCCATTATCGCGGGCTTTTCGACGCGGCGATATTCAGCATTTTAAGTACTTTTAAATATGTATTGTTTCTTTAACCGGCTAATTGTTTTTATTGTGATTTTTATTGTTTGTTTGGATGTCTTATCGAGCAAAGGAAAATGTGCTTCATGCCGAGTCAGTAATTCGACTTCATTGTCCATTTCAAAACTATGCAAAATTTTAGTAAAACAAAAAGAATTTAAACAAACATCTTCGTCTTTATCCGGAGCACAAACTGGATGGCTTGTCAACCTCTCGGAAACGGGTTTCATTAAGACAATGCGCAGAAAAATTTCTAGACGACGAGAGTATCCTTAATCCAGGAAGCAAAGGGTCAGTGAACTGCTGAACTGTCTGAACGATGAAGAACTTGTGGATTTAGTTTTGCCAAAGATTGCAAAAATTGTGTCACCTGTAGACTTTTTACTGCAAGGAACTGATGGAAATCATGATTTTCACAGCAAATTATGCAAGCTCAGAGATGAACTTTTCCTGCACTACCCAGAACTTTAAGCACTGTTATATCCAGAGCCCTCACCAAGCACTGGTTTCTATAACCAGAGGCACGTGTTTACTGAAATAGTTCAAAAGAACAAACCTAATTCTTGCAACTGACTCCTTGAAATTGACAATAGACCACTTTCATAAATGGCTGCCGGATTAATATTCTTTTGTTTAAATTTAAATAAGCCCTTCTGGCCTCGCTTGAGATAATGTATTCTTTTAAATTTTGTACTGGAGAACGAAGTCAGAAGGGCAAATTTAAATTTAAACAAAAGAATATGAATCCGGCAGCCATTTATGAAAGTGGTCTATGGTTCTTTTTTCATGTTGTTATGCCTTGTGTTTTTAAAAACACAACACTTGGCATTTTTGGAATATTCTTGTGGAATTGTCGGGTCCCTTGCGATTGGACAAAAGGAAACACAAGATGCACTAAGAAACAAGTGGGGAAAAATTGGAAGTGGTTATTGGCATCAATCCAATTTTAAGTAAAGATGAGATTTTTGGTAATCTGAATGACACCCGCCAAGAATTACTGAAACTAATTAGTCTAGAATTTAATGAATTTGGAGAAGTGGTTGTAGGCCATGTTGCTATTGAAAAGTACATTTCATTGTTTCTTGCCCAACCTGGAACTCAGAGTGTAATAATTACATCCAACAATGATCTGATTCTAATGGATTACAAAGATGGTTTTCCGTGGCTTAAATGGTCTCATCATTTTACCGCAGAAACCAGTGTAAGAGTGAAACTAGTTGAGCCTTACAATTTACTTAGCACATAGATTACGCGTCTTTATTGAAACTTTGTACGCAACAAACATCGTGATAAGTGGTGCGATATATATATTTGAAAGAAGCGCACGCGCAGCCTTAAACATAATTAGCGCGCGCGTTCAACATAACAATTATTCATAATGAACTGAATATTCGGCGAAGCACACAATACATACAGAGTACGGAGGCAAAAGGATGCCTCTTGTGTAAATTCGTTTGAAGACAGCTTCGGCGATTCTCACTACGTGAATTTCTTTACGACTATATACACTTATATACACTATATACACTTTACTTATACATCACATACACTTACACTACATACACTTACACTATATACACTTATATACACTATATACACTTTACGACTATATACACTTAAAAAAGAAGTCTACAGAGAAAAAAAAGCCTTTAGAAACTGTAACTTAATAAAAAAGATTAAGAGAGAGTTTGAAGAAGAAAGGGCTTACAGTAGGTGCCGCTCCTTAAAGACTGTTACTTAATAAATAAAGTAAAGAGAGAGTTTGGAGAAGAAAGAGCCTACAGTAGGTAGCGCTCCTTAAAAACTGTTACTTAATAAATAAAGTAAAGAGAGAGTTTGGAGAAGAAACGGCCTACATTAGGTACCACACCTTACAGACTGTTACTTAATAAAGGCAATAAACACTGAATTATCGAAAACTTTCTCTATCTGCAATGATCAATTTTTCGCTAGAATTCGCAGACGTTTTCGCTATAAATCGACCATGGGATCAAATTTATCAAATTCATTTACAGTTGCTCATATCATAGAAGAAAAAAATGTTTGCATCATTCTATATTTATATGGCGAGTAAGTCATCAATAGAAAATACTGGCTACGAAGATTATAACATTTAAAATGCTACTCCGTCGTTGAGTTTTGAGCTCTGATTGAACTGACTGCATAAAGAAAGCCGGGTTTTTTCACACTGCTCCCTAATAGAAAATAGAGTGACTGATTTGCAATCTTCTTTGTGCGGGTTACTTTGGAGTCCTCTTTCATTGTAGGTCTCTACTTATATGATCACTTAGTTGATTGGGAACTACTGATTGAGCAGCATTGTCACTGTTATTACTAACCTGTCATCGACATCATTTATCACAGGTGGTTATTTGGTAATCAGTTAAAAGAGCTGCCACCGAACATTTTTGATGACCTGACTCGGCTGGAATACTTGTGAGTAGCACTCTCTGACGTCTTTGATAAAATGTAGTTGCAAACAAGATAGGTTAAATCAAGAGCAAGACCAAATCTAAATCCTCCCTTGATTGCAGAATTTAATTCATGTAAAATATTCACTCAAGTTTGTTATATAAAAAAGTATTTTTGATTATTATTTAGCTGGGATTTGGCTGAACTTATGAAACAAATCTTTTATTCACCAAGCTTGTACGGTCAACGTGGCTGGATATTGCATTTTTATGTGCCTCTACTTCGTCTCGATCCATAAAAACGCAAAAAAATAAATAAATAAATAAATAAAGAAGTCCGCCAATATCCATCCATCTTGACCTCACAGTCTGTCAATAACGCATATCTATTGTTACTTGTTCTTCAGTCACTTTTCACTTGTCCAACCGTGGGAAAAAGGACTGAAATGAATTTTTCTTAAGGAAGGATTTCTGGGATCAATTTCAAATGATAGCGTTTTTCACCTTCTTTTGTAGCATGTCCTTTTCTAAATTCACTGGAAAAGTAACCAGTGACAATAGACTTATCAGCATCTAAGAAAAAAAAACCAATGACTGGGGCAACGCAAAGGTCTCGCCATGTCTTGTTTTGATAAATGGGAAAAAATTTACTGAAGATTTTGATCTTTTCACAAAGTAGGTGGTTGAGAATTTGATTTAGCTTTAGACCATACATTCTGTCAGTTTACTGGCATCATAAAAGATCCGGACTACTGCAAGAAAACGGAGAAAACGTATCTCCTTCCTTTTTCTAAGGGGGGAGGGAGGGTTGGCGTGATAAACACATTTGATCCCCATAATGATCGAGTTGGTAGATCAGATCAGACTTTAAAGCCAATAGGTCTCCATATTTCGTTTAAAAACTGACAGATGATAATTTTGCATTCAAGCCTGTTAATAAAAAGCAGAAAAATCCTAGAAAGGAGTATTGGAATAGTGAGTACTAGCAAGGAAATCGATCGTACCTCTGCATCCTGCCGCGGGTAATGAATGGATAGACGTATGGGTTTTAGAGTCGATCACAAGTAAGAATAAAGTGGTCTAGACAGGGAGGAAGAGAATATGAATTGGTCCAGCCCGAATATCTCAATGTTTGCTTTAAACTCAAATTTAGAGCTGTCGCGGAAAACCAACTCCAAGTGTTGCCAAAGGGAATATTTAACCACCTGACCAACTTAACTAGACTGAAAGTATATATCATCTGATTGATTGATTGATTGATTGATTGATGAACGAGATTGAACCCGTTTTCCAGTTATATGCGAGTTTATTGATAACAAAAGGTAAGGTAGTGATTAGACTCGCACAATTGCTATCTCAACGTGGAACCCGTGATTGTCATAGCAGTACATTGCCAAATCAACCATCGTGCAGCTCAGGCATGTTTTGAAGAGGATCCATTACGGGCTTATGTGATGAGAAGGAAAGAAATTCTGAGTCACCAGTAACTTTCCAGAACTTCAATCATCAATCCTGAGTTTTAATTCTCAGACGTACTGCCTAAATACCTTTTAAATGCTATGACGGAGAATGCAAACAGGCTGTTATGTGTTGAAAACCTTGCATAAGATTTTTAATCCCCGAATATCATGTAACTATTGTTACATTATCTTAGCTGGAGCAATGAGCTCTTTCGGTTTCGTTGAAAATTCCTATTCTTTTATTTCAACGCTAATTTTGTTCAATCTGAGGCAAAGAATCTGCTTAAGATACGGTCAACGATGTAATAGAAAATTTCGAAAAGACAGGAATGACGCTTGGACGGGTTTGGACAATCTGGTCGCATAACGAACTGAATGGCCTTTAACGAAAATAACTGTTTCAGAAATTACTAATACCAGAAGGCTACGCTGTTACACTCTCATTTCCTTTCTTAACCTTGGAAGTTGGCACCACACCTGTGCTCTATGCGAGATAGCGGCACAGGTGACTGTGTGATAAATAACTGAAGCACTGAATGCTTAAATTAGAGATGACCGGACTTTCTAAATTATAAATTATAGAAATCAACAGCTAAAATTTAAGTCACGGCCTCTTTCATACGGAAATACATTGACTGATTCTCTGTAGGTGCTCCATCAGAGTTGTTTCACCAGAGACATTTACTGATGTAATTACGTAGTGGATTAGAAAATACTGAGTGAGCAGGTTGAAGGAAAGGATATAGCAAGTGGTGTGCCTTTCAACTAAGGTGAAATGTTGCCGTCAATGCAAATATACTTGATGGAAAGCAGCGGAAAAAGTTAATAAACAAATCTCGAGTAAATGTCGATATGGTCGATTTGATAAATTTCAATAAACTTCAATATTCTATGACTTTGTTATTACTGATCTGCAACTGAAATTATTTATCACAGGTGGTTAAAAAAGAACTACCACCAAACATATTTGATGCAGAGATTACAAAGAGCACTCTCTGGTTCTCTCGATGAAAAATCAACGAGATTGGCTATAAAAAGGAACAGGGTCACTGAACGTATGGAAATTATAATTAACAAGTAGATTTCCACATTGTCGTGCGACTGTACAGCCGGATAGATCACATATGACGCCAGTCAAAATGTGTCAAGAAAAAAAGACACAAAACGAACTTCGCTTCCAGGACTCAGCATCCTCTTTATTTCATCCTCTCGTTTCTCACGAAATTTTTGAAGATGAAAAATCCAAAAAAACAACAACAAACAAATCAGAAGATTACGAGCGTTTCGATCGATCCTGAGTCGCCCAATCCAATTTAAGCCCGCATTCCGCGTAAACAGCTGAGGATTCTAAGTGAGTGTGCTGATCAATTTATGTAGAGATTCGATCTCATGGAAAACCATCAAAAGAATCGTGTATCTCTCTACCTCGCCTTTTGATTGAAGTTGACCGAAATATACCGTTCTCCGGCAACAAAACCGTCTTGTAGCCTCGATATTTGGGCCTGCAGAGTCTTCCTTCTTTTCGAAATCATGGTCACCAGTCTTACAAAACGTAAGAGGCCTTTTTCATAGAGAGGTGCTTTGCCTTACTGAAATTCTCAGGGTTAGTTGTCTGAACGACAGCTCACAATGCAATATATGTACGACCATTTACCTCAGGCCAATTCCGTCGGTTTGAAAGGCGTTTTTCCTTAGAAAAATAAACGAGATTGTACGTGTCCTTGAAAGGATTGTCTTGAATCAGTTCAGCGCCTATCTCACAAAGAACAATCGCCTCACCACACACCAAAGCGGCAATAAAAATGTTCATTCTACAGAGACCTTAAACATCCTGCTTATGGATAACATACTCGAAGCAATGGATAAAAAGCTGATAACAGCATTAGTACTATTAGATCTATCTCAAGCCTTTGACAGTATAGACCATGCAAGACTGTTCCACAAACTTTTCGCCATAGGAGCCTCACCGCACTCTACTGTCAAATGGCTGAAGACCTATTTAACTGTTCGCAGGCAATACGTGAGAATTGGCTCCACCTACTCCGACACTCTACCTATATCTCACGGGGTCCCTCAAGGCGCAATCCTATCACCATTGTTGTTCTGCATTTATCTCAATGATTTACCCACGGCACCGACTTTCTACAATTTGGAATCGTATGTGGATTACTCAAAAATTTTCGTGTCATTTCCGCTCGTTGAGCTTGATGCTGCCATTGAAAAGCTCGAACAATACCTTTACAGTGTAGCCCAATGGTGTTGTGAGAACTATCTACTTATCAACCCCGATAAAAGCAAAGTCCTTTTCCTCGGCAATAGACAGATTTTAAGCAGGTTACCGGAAGATCCTAGTGTGGTATTCTTGGGTAAAACACTGAAGCCAGTAGACTCTGCTAAGGACTTGGGAATCTTCCTTGGCCCCCAGCTTACCTACGATCACCCCATTTCACGTGTAGTGTCATCTTGTTTCGCAAAGCTTTGTCAAATTAACAGAGTCAAAAGGAGCTTCGACAAAACAACATTAGAGTTGTTAATAACGTCACTAGTTTTTAGTACGATACTTTATTGCTCATATGTAAGGTCAAATACCACACTCCAGAATATAAACAGATTACAATCTATTCAAAATTTTGCCAGCAAGATCGTAACAAACTCTAGGAAGTTCGACCATGTAACACCTTTGCTTCGTGAGCTAAATTAACTTCCTGTTAAAGAACGATTATTTTATAGAGACTGAGTTCGGACCTTTAAATGTCAGAACGGTCTTGCGCCTCGATACTTAACGAGTAAGTTTACCAAGCGATCAAATATACATACTCTTAACACTCGTACGCGGAACTCTTTGCAGATTCCGCTATACAGAACGGCTACTGGCCAGCGCACTTTTTCCGATAGAGGGGCCAACATCTGGAATAACTTGCATAAAGAACTTAGGCAAAATGCCTCATTGGCATCTTTCAAGCGCACTCTGCAAGACACACTATTGAGGCAGACATTTCCTTTATAAGCTCTAGAACTTGGTGGAATACTATCATAAATTCTGACCATGAGTTTTATCGTTATTTATGTTTTTATAAATTGCAAAAAGTTTGTAAATAGTTCCTGAAAAACCTCACGAGGATGTTACTATTAAAGATGATGAAGGATGCATCTTGGGTAGATTCGTTTAAAGCAGCTTCGGCGATTTTCACCACGTGAATTTGTTACAATTGTATGCTCTTTTGTGTTGTTCTTTGTTTGAGGTACATTAACTTTGGAAAACGTTCTAGTAAAAGTGTGAGAAGAAAATTTAAGATTCTTCTAACTCTCAAGTTGATTACGACTTAATACCTAGTGCACTTTTCTAAAACACTGTTACAGTAGGAAAGGCTAGCTCAGATCTAATGGAAAAAGTACGTTCCTTTGAGATATTGGCTCTTTGCAAAATGATTTTCTTCCTGAAAATTTCATAAATGTTCAATTAAGATCTAGCAAAACAAAAAACACGTTTGACAACATGGTCAGCGGTGAGCGACCAAGATGGAAGCATGGTTTGCAGCTCCGTCCTAGCTTTAACTTTTTCAACATTTTCTTCGTGTATTGTATACTATTTTCTCCAATAATTGTCAAATTTTCAATCATCAAAATGCCGACTGACTCTAATTCATTGTTAAAGAAGAATGATCCGGAGCCTAAAGCTCAAATTGAAGATCTCGTTGAAGAGATCAGGAATCTCAAATCGCAGTTAGCTAACAAAGATGGCGACGAGTCAACATCAGCAGGAGCACAGGCTGAGAGAGACCAACGATCTCTCACAACTGAGCAAACTGATTTTCAGCCAGTCCAAACTAGAGCAGAAGCAGAGTTCAGGCGGTTAAGTGCTCGTCTTGCCCGAGTGAGTGCAAAAGTTGATGAGGTAGGGAAGGCGATTGATACCATCAAGGAGTACAGCTTCCAGTACAACATCAAGATTGTAAGAGTACTTGAACTCAACTGACTTCCTGCGTTGCCGAAAGCAGCGAGTGGAACTTGGTCAAAATTGTTTTTCAGAGTGGCGTGATGTACCGGTGGAGGTCCCCCAAAGTACAAAGGAGACTCTCGATCTCTGTCCTATCCTTATTAATGACAAGCAAATTGATATGTAAATGTTTCGAGCGACTTAAAATGGTACCATCATATTTCCGAAGCTGTTAAGAAGGCTAGGAAACGCTTGTTCTGTCTCTCTCAGTTAAAGCGCTGAGGTCTAGGTTCTGAGGAATTAGTGCAGTTCTGTCGTAGCTGCATTTGCCCTATTACTGAATATGCCTGCCCAGTCTGTCATGATAGTCTACCCGTGTATCTTTCTCGTGAGTCAGAGGCAGTGCAAAGGAGAACGATGCGTATTATTTGTCCATGTTTTCCTTATGACGAAGCGCTGTTTAAGGCAGGACTTGTAACTCTGTCAGGCAGAAGACAAGCCCTGACGGACAAACTTTTTAAGAACATTTTGGAAAACAAAGACAGTAAGCTTAAGAATTTACTCCCCCCACAAAATACCAAGTGTTATAACCTCAAGAAGTCACGCATGTTGAACCCGGTTTTCAAGACTGAGATTTCGTAAAAGTTTCATCGTTTAAGATGCAAGATTTCTGATTCTATACTTTAATAGTTTGTAGATATAGTTTTAATCCCCTTAAAGTGCACCTAAACCCAAAAATTTTTTTTCGCTTGACGAAATAAGCGTATTTTTTGGAGTATTTCTGTGCAAACATTTTTTTATTTGCTCAAATCTTCAATTGTCTGTGCCCAGTCAAAATACGGAAAATCGGCCGCCATCTTGCACCACGGCCGAGTTTAAAGAGGAATGGCTCTAGCGGGTAATGTGACGTCAAATCGAGAACACGAAAGTCTACATTTCACACATTTTCGCTTGTTTAGGAAGGTTGTAGTCGATTTTGTCCGAAAATATGCCGACTAAGTGTGTTATAGGAGGATGTAGCAACCTGCGAATTTTGCAAGAGGGTATCACGCTTCATACATTCCTCATACAATACACCTGGTCGGCATATTTCGGACAATATCGACCACAACCTTCCCAAACAAGTGAAAATGTGTGAAAAGCAGACTTTCGTGTTCTCGATTTGACGTCACATTATCCGCTAGAGCCATTCCTCTTTAAACTCGGTCGTGGGGCAAGATGGCGGCCGATTTTCCGTATTTTGACTAGGCACAAAAAATTTAAGATTTAAGCAAATTAAAAAATTTTTGCACACAAATACTCCAAAAAAAAAGCTTATTTCGTTAATCGAAAAAAAAATTTGGGTTTTAGGTGCACTTTAATTATGTAGGGACTTATACATATTTTTTTACCATGTAAATATGACGTAATTCACCTTTTGGGTTCTAAAGTTATATAGATAAACTATCTATCTATCTATCGAAATAGAGAGTGTGTTGTCTCGGAAAGATAAAGAAGAAAGTGGAAGTGGTTCAGCCCGTAGTTATGACCAAAATTTCCGATGATGTCCGCCTTTTCGTGGGCCGTGAAATTAAAGATAGTGAATGGAACTGCAGTCAGAGGCGAAGAGCTTTCGGAAGAATGTTTCAGAGAATTTAAAGAAAGAGAACCTGTAACTCAGAGAATGTGGCACATGCAGCTACAATTACAGTTATTCTGACCAAAGAGCCTATGCGTATCAAGACCATAAAGTTGAGTGAAGCAATTGACTTCAAACAGTTCAGCAATGCGACGAAACTATTCAGAGTCACCGCTCTCATCCTAAAGTTTATCAGAAGTTTAAAGGCAGCGAGAAACCGGAGAAGAGAACCGCATAACAAAAAACCAACCCTGACGGTAGAAGAGATCAGTGAAGTAAAGAGCTTATGGATTCGCGAAATACATGAGCCTATAAAGCATGAAAAGAATTTTGAGAATCTAAAGCAACTACTCGGTTTGTTCAGCCAAGATGGTAACATTCTGAGGTGCAAAGGCAGTCTGGGGAACGCTCCACTGGACATCGCAGCGCGTTACCCTATTCTGTTAACAAGACGAAATCACGTGAGAAGACTGCATCTTTTTCTTATTTTTTTTTTTAACAACAATAACATGAAACTTGATTAATTGGGAAACCGTCTAATGAAGTTATGCATGGTAAACCTTATGGCTTTATCTTGTTTGCACTTGGAACATTTTACGGTTCACTCAGCTGGTACAGAGGTTGGCAGAGACGTCTAAGAGCCGTGACTAATCGTGGGTTGCAACTAAAGGGCCAATATACTGAGAAGATTATACAGTATAACGGATCACGTTCGACTAACGGAAAGAATAAAAACTGCCATGTATCATGATATCTAATGTGGACTAATCGTACATGTAAGCGAGAGGGGATGGCGCTGCCCCTCCCTTTATTTAATGTGAAGGTTTGCTCGCGCTGAGTTTTTCAGTAATTGTCTGACAGCTCTTTACTGATAATAATTGTAAACAGTTGGTAAGCATTTTTATAATTGTAATATAAAAGGGGAAAATCAACAAATAAATACGCGATATATTGTGACCTTATCGTTACTATAGCCGGTGTCTGGCGCGTTGAACCTCCGATCGAGAGGTTGGGGTTCGAACCCTGACAGAGATCATTGTAGTTTCTCGAAAAAAACTCTCTTTCCTTCTTTCCTCTCTGAGTACTGGAAATTGTACACAGTTTGCACAAGTGATTTGTCATTTGAAACTTAGCGAGGGAAATGCCGGATTGAGAAATTAAATTCAGCCAGCAACACTTGAGTGAGTTCAGCTAACCAGTCTAAACACTTGAGGTGCAATATCCGAGGCTGAGAAACTAATAAAGCGATTAAGATCATCATGGCTTCAAAATAACTCGATGAGACGAGCGCGTGCTCATAAAAATATAAAAAGCCTCCATCTAACTCGAAAAGGTGGTCGTATCTTATCTCCTCTCTAAAGAAAACTCTGAATGAAGGATACTTAGTAGTTGGTTAGGATATTCACATATTGCTGAACAGTTTATTGAAATAGAATAGGCATTCAATGAAATAATAAAGAAAAATCAGGAAAATATGAAGGCTGTATACCATTAGAGGAGGTCCTTCGTCTAAAATCCTTTGACTTTGGCCACATTAGATTCGCACGATTAGCAGAAAGGTGGCGGAGACTTGACGTTGTAAACAGGGTGCAAATACACAGAGTATTCACTGCGCAGTGCATCTTATTCTAATGGGTGATAAAAAGGAAACAAATACATTCTAGAATACAACAACTCCAAAAAATCCCCAATGGCATGGTGGTTCTCGTAACAGATAAAAAAGGGTGATGACTTTACTTTACTTCTAAGTTGAAATGTGGTGCTTGTAAACTGCATTTGTCATGCTACTAGAGCGTTGAGTTTTCAAACTCAGCTTGCAATCGGTACACTAGACCACACAAAGAGAGCCAGGTTTTTTTGGCACTCCTTACTGCACTGCTTACTGCTTACTGCACTGCTGTTGTCACTGCTTACTGAACCTGCATACAGGCAGGTGTAATCATGGCGGTCTGCCACGCAATATTGGCCTCCGTGTTTTTGCTATGGCTGGCTGACTGTGGATGAATACTCGTCTTGCAACACACCTAACTTATTGGAAACTAAACCCACAATTATTTAGGGCAAGCTGAGTTCTGGAAGGGAAAATGGTTTTAATAATTTTTGAGAACTTAGCTCTCTTCACTGCTGGTGTATGAGATACGTTGTGATTGAAACCTGCATTTTGGTAGACGATGTGATGAATGCTCGTCTGGCAACACACTTAACTTATCGGTGACTGACCCTACAATCATTTTGTGCAAGCCGGACTCTGGAAAGGAAAGCGGTTTTAATAATTTAGAAGAACTCTGCTCTCGTCACTGGTGCTTGAGAAACGTTGAGATTGAAATTTGCATCTTGGTAGATGATATGGTAATGTGCCCTACATTGTTTAAACCTACATTGTTTAAACCTGCTAATTCATTGTTCCATCATTTTGCCATCTTAAACAATAGCAAGTGCAAGCGTAAATTCTCTAATAGCCGAATTTCATATTACGCTATTACGATGGCGATCAAGCAGCTTTTCCTTCTTTCGGGCGATGTTGAAACCAACCCCGGATGGCAAGGCGTGATTGACCAAACGGGCTATTATCTGCAGGACCTCGCAAGGTCTGTTCACCAGGGATTAAACATGAGTGTAGCACACATCTATATCCGCATCCTTAGGAATAAGGTGGACGAGATAAAAATATTGCAGCACACGGCTGCCGTTTTGACATTCTTGCAATTACTGAAACTCACTTGGATCGGAAAATTTCCAATCGACAACTCGAGATTGATAACTACAAGATTATCCGAAGGGACAGAGACGCTAACACCATCGGTGGTGGATGTTTATTCTACATCGCCAATCATATATGCTCGACAAGGCTTGGAATCGAATCCTTGGAATCGAAGGACACTGAGGCTATATGGCTTAAAATTCTGGTAAACTCGTCCGTTTTCATCGTAGGACCTGTTTATAGACCACCTTCAGATTCTCTATTCTTTGATAGATTTCAGGTCATACTCGGGAAACTCTGGATTAAACGTCGCAATATCAATATTTAACACTCTTCTTAAAGCAAAACAATCCAAAAATCAAGAACTGTGGGCTAAATATTGCTCATTAAGAAGTAGGGTTACGCGCGATGTTAGAGTTGCTAAATGCAAGTTCTACATCGATCTTTTTGACGAATAAAACATTGCAAGTCATACTGGAAGTTGGTCTAAAAAGCTGCTTAAAGTTCTGTGCCGCGCAGCCTATACTTGGAATTAGGTCATCAGATGGGGAAATCGAAACATCTGATTACAAGAAAGCGAAGATCGTTAATGAGCACTTCTCTACCAGGTGATCTGTGACGTCATTGCGGGGGCCTGGGGAAAGAAATTTTAATACCGTATCCCATCAACCAACGCGCGCACCAATTCAATCTGTTTTCACGGGGGCCGGTCGGCTGATGCGAGGTCGATGTAGCTAACTACTTTCGCACTTTGACAAGTGAGAAGACTTGTCATCGGCAGTCTTAACAATGCAGCTACTGCCGTGAGAAACTCCGTGTCTGCGTGATTAAATACTTTGACAGCATTTCGCGATGAACATTGCAGACAATCCAAATGTAAGCTCGATGTACTCATGCATTGTATGAAGTTTGCTTTTTTATTTCTTACTTCTGCTTACAAATGTACTGGATCGGGCATTCGCTTTATCAACAGTAAATGTTATTCGTATTAAAGCTGCCTTGTCTCTGGGAATGGTGTGTTTGTGTTGATTTTATTTTTTATATGTGCTAATTTTAAAGAAGTTTTGATCGAGCCTTCGTTGCTCTCTCGAATTAAGTTCCATTATCGCGGGCTTTTCGACGCGGCGATATTCAGCATTTTAAGTACTTTAAAATATGTATTGTTTCTTTTGCCGGCTAATTGTTTTTATTGTGATTTTTATTGTTTGTTTGGATGTCTTATCGAGCAAAGGAAAATGTGCTTCATGCCGAGTCAGTAATTCGAATTCATTGTCCATTTCAAAACTGTGCAAAATTTTAGAAAAACAAAAAGAATTTAAACAAACATCTTCGTCTTTATCCGGAGCACAAACTGGATGGCTTGTCAACCTCTCGGAAACGGGTTTCATTAAGACAATGCGCAGAAAAATTTCTAGACGACGAGAGTAATCCTTAATCCAGGAAGCAAAGGGTCAGTGAACTGCTGAACTGTCTGAACGATGAAGAACTTGTGGATTTAGTTTTGCCAAAGATTGCAAAAATTGTGTCACCAGTGGACTTTTTACTGCAAGGAACTGATGGAAATCATGATTTTCTTCGTCTTTTTTGTCATTTACCTCAGAAAAATTTCTGGAAAAAGTGTTAAAAGAAAATTCAAGATCCCTCTAACTCTCGAGTTGATTACGCCTTTATGTCTTGTACACTTTTCTAATTAAAGCGAAGTTAGAGCACGGAAGGCTAGCTCAGATCTAATAAAAAGAGTATGTTCTTTTGAGATGTTGAGTTTTGCAAAATGACCGTCTGCCTAAACATTTCATAAATGTTTAGTTAAGATCTAGAAACACGTTTGGCAATATGAAAGTTATAGAGAACTTATTAATGAAATTAGAATTACACTTAGAAGAGATCTACAGAGAAAATAGCCTTTAAAGACTGTTAGTTAACAATAAAGTAACAGAGTTTGAAGAAGAAAGGTTAACCTTAAAGGGAAGAGCTGTTAAACGGGCTGAAAACCAAATTAATGAGTTTTTGTGCTGATCGAGAATTCAAAAGGGGATTAACCTAAAAACGAGACTCAAAGGGATCGAAAATGTAAGAAAGCTAATTTCCAGGAAATTCCTGTACGGAGATCAACTTACTTTCTTCATTATCAAGCGTAAATAGCTTTTACCGCGAGGTCTTATCACCGTACGTAGAAACTGAACATTTGTTCACCTTCTCGAATCCACGATAGGAGAGTGTGAATCTTGATCAAAATTAATTGCAGCTCAATACAAATATTTTGCAGAGTTAAATAGACTATCTTCCTACGGTAAGAAAAGACAACAAATGCTCTACTTGTAAAGTAAGGTCGCTTACAAAATAGATGATCAGTTAGCTTTTACATCCTTGCTGAATGGCTAACGATAACATATTGTTTCCATTCATTTACTAAACACCTAAATAAGCTTGAAACACGCACTTCGCGATGCTCATCCCGCATGCAACAGAAAACAATAACAACAACAACACAAATCCCTAATTCACCGACATGATGTGCCGTTTAAAATACGGCATTGATCACTCAAGTTTGAAAGGTCTCTACTTTTGTTGAATATCGTGGATAAGGCTCTAAAGAAACGTAAATTTTTTTCTGGCTAGCATGTTAACCTCACAAAAGAACTTGACTTTATTCAAATTTCGATGTGGAACCTGTGATCACCGTAGCAGTTTGATGATGCCAAATCAACCATCATACGGCGCAGATTATGTTGTTGAGGGGGTACATTGCGGGCTCGTATGACGTGAAGACATTATTAAATATTAAGTTACCGAGAACTTTCCATCGCTGTAACTATCGAGTATTTTTCAATTTGCAGACGTACTGCCTAGATACATTGGCTATGTCGAAGAAGCCATAAAGGCAGAATGTATTGGATATCTTGAATATTTATAGTTCCACTTTGTAGATGTAATCGCATGGGGCCAAGTGAAATAAAGGATTGATATCACGAATGTTTCCAAAATTTACAGAAATTGCAAGCCAAAGACTTGTGAAATGTCTTTAAGCCCTATTTCCCGTCAAGATACGTGTTTTAACTTATAGAATTAATCATAACTTTTAATCAGCTCCTTATCGTTCACATCTCGGCGTTCTTTTACAACGGCGTAAGAGTTCTAGAGAAAGGGTACATAAGACCACTCAAAGGAAGGTTGTTTTCATACTGCTTCATAATAGATAACAAAGGGCGCTGTTCTCAGCATTTGAAAATTAGTCTGACAATTGTTTTAATCAAGTCACAAGTATATCGACAACAACAACAAACTCAACAGCCTCTATCCAGGAATATTATTGATGTGCAAACGTACAGAGTTTGAAAACACGCTGCTTAAAGAATAGAGGATACAGCGATTTTAGAGATACGTTTCTCTGAAATTAATTTCACTGGAAAGAAAGTTTACTAAAATGAGAAACTTATGTAGATTTGAAATTGTGCATAGATTTAACTTGTGCGGTCAGATTTAATACGCGATTAGTACGCACAGGGAAATATTGTTCATTTGGAATTGTCGCGCCCCACTCGGTTTCGGACTGGATCAAGCTGAAACAAAATTATTTTTGGCGAAGAGTGCACACAATTATTTCATGACCTTTTCATGACACACGCAAAGGTTTACCGTATCCTTAATAATCCATGGAGGATGTTGCGAGAACACGGATTTTTCCTTTTTTTTCTTGTTTTCACGAGCCAAAGACAGTTTATCCACATAATTATGGAATCGGCATATCAGAGTTTACCTAATATCTTAATTAAATTCTGGGCAACTATATGAAACAAGGAAAACGAAATGAAATAATTCTGGAAAATAGTTGACACAAAAATATTTATGTTCAATCCTGTGCAATGATCGTGAATGCTCTTACGTCTTCACTTCAAGAAATGTTTTTAACGAAAATATATCTTTGATAAACCAGTGACTCTTATATCAATATGACTTCTATAGTTATGTGAATCTTATATCAATGTGAGTTTTGAAACTATAACGGGTTACTTAAAACCAAATTATGAGAGGAAGCCGATTTTTTACACCATACCGCAACTAAACGATATTGCAGCAAACTCTTGGGGTTATCTAATGATTCCTTTATAAGTTTTGAATAAGCAGTTAATAAGCTGCGTTTGTAACTAAAAAAAGCCGGTTTTGACACTGCTTAATAACAGAAAACAAAGAACGCCGTTCCGTTTTTGAATAGTAGTCTGACAACTTTTTCAATCATATCACAGGTATCTTTCCAACAACAAACTTAGCAGCCTTCATCCAGGAATATTCAAGACCTTAAAGTCATTGGAACTTTTGTGAGTAGTTGTGTTTTTTTGTTTTTTTGGTAAAAAGTATAAATAATTTGGTTAAGTGTTGGTCTTGCACACTTTTATTCGAAAATGAAATGACTTCTTTGCAATTTTCCATGTAAGGGCTCCTTTGGAGTTCTCTTCCCCTTTAAGTGTTTACTGCCGGATATGATAGCTAAGTTGATAGGGGCGGTTCGATTCATATGAGAGTTTCTGGTGTTAAAAATTTGTTCACAGCTATATGCTCTCATTACCAGAATTCGAGTCATCGATCACATTTCATTCAGAGCGGCCTTTAAAAATGGCGGACGAAAATTACAGAGGATTGTATGGGATTAAGTTTAAGTTTAATAAGGCTTTTTACCACTTACAAGAATAATAAACAATAAATAGGTACAGAAAGTAAAGGAAAGCAATAGGGAGAAACTGAATTCCCATGTAAAAACTGCTCTCCAAGTTAGAAGACAATAAAATAAAAAGAAATGACAACTGCATAACCACGCATCTAGATAAAAAAGAAAGTGAAGGAACTACTATGTCTTGACAATAAAATGAAAATATAGTAAATTATTAAAAACTAGATCATTGGATAGTGCAATTCAAGACTTTTTATTGGCTTAGCCATTATGGTATATCAGCCTTTATACCATAATCTACAAATATGGCCATCGTACGTGTCAGCTTAATATTAAAAGGGAACTAAGAATTTAATAAAATTTTATACTTAATTTAACGTTTTTAATAAAACAATTAATCCACTCGCTCTTGTTGGATATGAGATGATTATGGCCAACTCGGCGCTACGCGCCTCGTTGGCTATCTATCATCTCATATCCAACGCGTGCTCATGGAATGATTGTTAATTATAATAAATAATACAATAAAGTCTAAATACAGTAAATCATACTAAATAATACAAAACAAATGAGTATAAAGATAATTAAATAATCGATTTTTAAATACATTTAAACTGGGAGTCGACATAACAGGATTAGGTAACGAGTTCCAATCATTAACATTAACATAATGTTTAAAAAATAGTTGCAGCTCTTGGTCTGATTTTAAAATCATGGTTCCTTCTAGTTCTAGTCCGGCCAGTCAGATCAATATATCTAGTATTAAAAATAAATGTACAAATAACTGAACTCTAAGTGAAGATGAAAATCTTCCACCGCTCCTAAAAAAGAGAAAACAACTTTAAGGTTAAAGAAATGTTTTTAGTTCCATGATTTTGGAAAGAAAAGTTCGGACAAATTGAGATACAAAAATGGTGTCTCACCCCTTTGTGGACTAATTTAAATGGCTTTTGTCGTTTAAATCTTTCAATGACTCTATCAGCATATAAATGTGAATATGAGAAGAGAAGTCCATAATATCTTTGTTACGGATTGAGAGGTAGATAAGATACAGAGGACGATAGAGGTTAAGGGTAGGGAAAGGCACGTACACTTCTGTTGAAAACTTGTTTATCGTGAGAAGTCTCACTTAGAGTTTTGTTGAAAAGGACTCGTCACACACCTCACAAGTCCTTGAATACTGGTAAAGTGTCGCTAATGACACATGCGAAATTTCTCTAAGTTACCGACATGAAGTGCCGTTTAGAATAAGGCATCGATCACTCGAGCCTGAAAGGTCTCTGCTTTTGTTGATTATTGTGGATGGATTTCTATAGAAAATAATATTGGGATGTTCTTCCGGCCGACATGTTAAATTCACAAAAGAGGCATGACTTTGGTACGACCTCGTCATAGTCGCCGTGGTCGTCGCATAGTTTTACAATGACCAATATAAGGGCATGGATAGCTATATTATGATATCATTGTCACTGTAACAATTCAATCAATTTGTTCAAAAGCTACAGTTACTGCGCTGTCTCTTATCGTTAACACCGGCTGTCTATTTTCCTTAAACAAATTCTTTTGTTTCGATGGCGGTTTAAGGGTCCCTAAAGGGCCCCGCCCACCAATGTGCTTTGCGCGGCATTCAGTTGTAGTTATTATTCGGGAGCGCAGTACTGTTTCTCACAACCCACGAATGACAATGGCCGTAGAAAGAGAAAAGGTATAATCAACCAGAGTACAACTAAACCGCTGGTTTGGAATAGCTATTTTGACAACCTTTCTTTATGAAGTACACAACCAGGCACAAAAAAATTGCAATCAGACTCACCGAGGAAGTATGAGACTAGAAAATTATATTCTTGGACACAAAAGTGTGCAAAGGCGAGAGATTTAACAGGGAGTCGACCCTGGACATGTAAACGCATTATATAACAAAGAGACAGTGACCTTGCAATACATTTTTAATCGTGTCATCCACTAGGGGTTTTTAAAAGAATTCATAGTAACAGAAGTGCCACGCCTCCTGAAATATACCTGACATATTCATGACACTTGGTTGGCTTTCCTTGACCAATCACAAGTCCTTGAGAACCAATCAAGTATCCTGATGCCCGTTCCTTGCGCAATAAAAACCAAACAGAAACTTAAAGTAAAACCCTTTTTAACAAAATATATATTCATGGTGCTCAAAACCAACATCTTCCCCTTTGCAGTGAGACGATTTTCCCACATGTGGTAAGGAAGGGATCAAATTTTGAAATAGTGGGCGTGGCATGGCAATCGTTGTAGATAAGCGTTAAGGGAGAATGCCGCTGAAAAGTTTTATCGGAATGGTCTTGGGTAGTGATCCTTCTGCTATTTTTGCAGTTCGTAAGTTACATCGTTTGAAACCGCTACCGAGAATTATTGTTACTCGGAATTTCAAACGCTTTAATTGTGATACATTCCTTGAAGATCTAATAAAAGCTCCATGGTCACCAATTGTATACATTATGTATATATATATATATATATATATATATATATATATATATATATATATATAACTAACTGCAGACAGTACTGTTTCGGCCTTCTGGGCCTCATCAGTGCAGTGCTAATGCTAGGATGGGGGAGAACCGAGACGGTCACCCCAAACGACCCAACCTTTGTGGTATCGTCTAAGCCATGCCAGAGTGCTCAAACTATATATATATATATTAACATCTGTACTTGTATCATCTCTTCTATTGAGAGAGAGCAAACGCGTGCAACTAAATACATTCTGAAATTGCCTTTTTTTGAGCCCTGTTTCTTATTGTTGAAGTTGCTTCCCATAACATATTGGCACAATATCTTGATATGGTATTTTTCTTTAAACTGACCCACGGTCTTGTTAAAGTAGATATCAACATTGTTCTCCGTATTCGATCTACCGGTAGAAACACAAGATCGAACACTAATTTCATCAAATATACAGACAATAGATATAGAACTTCAACATTTCAGAAATCTTTTCTTATCAGATCTACGCGAATTTGGAACACACTTGCCGATGAACTTGAGCTTAATATGGACAGTATCTATTCTTTTATGGCCACTATGCTACGATCCCGCCCTTAGTGCCACCTACGATGTTAATAACCCCCTTCGTTCAAAACTGTATGTCTCAAGTGTAATCGCTGTAGAAGCTTTGCTATGCCCGTTACATGCTGCATGTAATTGTACCTATTTTTAGATTCTTTTAGTTGTTTTTGTTATTGTATCTATTTTATTATTATCTTTATTTTAGTCATTTTCTTTCTCAAGGCCCGCAGTAACTTGCTACCCGATGTTGCGGTTCCCCTGCCATACTTTGTAGTGGAGAAGTTAATAAATAAATAGATTAACAAATAAAATAAATAAATAAACTGCAATAAAACCGTTGTTATTATTATTATTATTATTATTATTATTATTATTAGACAAGTAAACAATATTTGCCTCATAAAATTCAAATATGCCACTAATAAGCTGCATTCTAATGCCACACGGTCAGTAATTTTCCAGCTTTTATTGTACTGAGTGCATAAGACCACTCAAAGAAAGCCAGGTTTTTTTTTTACACTGAATCAGAACAGATAACAAAGAGTGCTGCTTGCGTTTTTGACGATTGTTCCAATCAAATCATAGTGATATCAAGAGCAACAAACTTAGCAGCCTTCATACAGGAATATTCAGGACTATAAAGTCCTTGAAACGTTTGTGGGAGGTTGTGTGTGTTTTTTTTTTTTTAATTTGTTGTTGTTTCTTTGGAAAATGTAGAAATCACAAGGAAAACTTTTGGTCAAGTACACTTTTATTCGAAAATTACATGACTTATTATTTGCAATTTTTTACATAAGAGCTCCTCGGGAGATCTCTTCAGATGTTAAGATTTGTTGCTATGATTGCTTGGGTTAAGTCTTTGTTTTAGCTCTATGCTCTTTTGTTCTTCGTCTGGGGAATAATTATGTTAAGGTGATCTGGAAAATATCTATAAAATACCTTTAAGTTCTCCACGCTTCCACAACGATCGGCAGATAAGTCACCTAAAGCGTTTTTGTTGTTTCTCTTTCGAATCAAATCATAGGTATATCAACAACAACAAACTCAACAGCCTTCATCCAGGAATGTTCAAAACCTTAAAGTCCTTGGAATATCTGTGAGTGGTCGTGTTTTTTGTTTGTTTGCCTGTTTTTTGTAAACAGCAGAGATCAGGCACACTTTTATTAGAAAATTAAATGACTTCATTGTAATTTTCTTAATAGGGGCTCCTTAGAAGATCTCTTCCGATGTTAATATTTTTTGATATGATTGCTAAGTTGACTAGGACAGTTTGGTTTAGGAAAAACTAGAGCTGCTGGGGTTAAGTATCTGCTTATCGGCTATATGCTCTTTCGTTCTTTCTCTGAGGAACAATTATCCTGAGATGGCCCGGAAAATATCTGTATAAAGTAGCTTTTAGTTCCCCAAGCTGCCACAATGACCGGCAGATACGTCTCGTTCAGCGTTTTTCTTTTGTTTTTGTTTCTCTCTCATAGACGTAGTACAAGTATTTTAAATTTTAAGCCTGTCAAAATTTAATTAGCAGTGTTTACTTAACTTATTATTCATCCTTTGAGTGTTTCTGCTGCTCAGTGTCAACGAAAGAAAGTGACGTGTCGTTTGTTTTTTTGATCCCAAAGTGGGATTAAATTAAGTCAGCAGTCTATTACTCTCAATTAAAATGACTCGAGGTATGATCTAGTGGGTTAGCTGTATTTAAAGAAATTCCAAAAATGAAGCTTACAAAAATATTGGTGCTGTGACGGGAGCCGACCGACCGACGAAGCTAAGCGTCGAGAGCGAGGCAAATTTTAGTGCCCTTCTTTATCGTAAAGAAACATTATAACAATTGATTGAAACAAATTGTACTTGTTTATACTTACTTGTCCTTCATTTCATTAAAATCGGTGCAAACTTGGAGCAATGGATTACCCTGTTTTATCAATATTTCGTTTGGAAATTGACCGATGATAATATATCGCATTCAAGTCTAACAATGAAAAAACACGATCCTCGAAGCAGGTATTGGAAAAATGAGTACAGCTCCAGAGGTTGCCAGAGCGAATATTTGACGACCTAAGCAGCTTAACTTAACTGTAGCTATACATATATATCAGCTGAATGATTGATCAACGAGATTAAGCCTCTTTACCAGTTATATGCTTGTGTGACGATAGGTTATGAAACATCGCACTGAAAGAAACTCGCATGAATTGAGAACGCCAAAATACCGAAAACAACGAATACATATGCCTGAACAACCAACGGAAAAATCATTAAATTTTCCCGTAACATTCCTCCCACCTCAAATCAAAACCTCCTGGTCGAGAGAAACTTCGAGAAACCGTAGGGATCATTATGACAAATGAACTTGGCATTCGTATAGACAATAAATTATCCTTAAGGTTAAACAATATTTTCTTCTTTATGGGCTTATGTCGAGTTACCCATTTCGCCATTAACACATTTCCACTGTCCTCGAAAACTATTGTAAATCACGCGATGTTGACATTTCTCAAGAAAGCTTAAGTACCAATTGATTATAAATGGATTTAATGGTACCTGCTTAAGCTTAATAGACAAAAGTTCGTGATTAACGCTGTCAAACGCTTTACTGAAATCCATAGCAAATAACCGCACAGCTTTGCACTTAGGATCGTCGAGATAGCTGTACGCGATGTGCGGCATACTTATAAGTGCATCTATACAGCTCCCCCCTGTTCTGTTAGCGAACTGAGTCGAGCTCAAGTGTTTCTCAACAGTGTCCCGCGCGTGGATGTTATACACGCTCTTCTCAAAAGCTCGCGCAATTACTGGAGTACTATTGATTCCTCTGTTTTGATTCGTCTTTCCCTTGGGAACATCAACCTTAGTGAGGGGTGTTACGTGAGCTCTTTTCCACGATGAGGGCCAGGTACTAAACTTCAGAGACAAGTTCCAGTTCTTACAAATTATAGGTGTAAAGATTTCTGCCTGGTCTTCCCTCACCCAAAAAGGTATGTCGTCTGGTCCAGTGGCTGGTTTTTTAAGAGCCGCAAACAGTTGTCTTTCTGCCGATCTCAGGAACTTGGACTCCATTCTCCACTTGGGCAGGTGTAGGTTGCTTATACTCAGTGTCCCAATATAACTCAGCAAAATAATCATTCAGTTCAACCAGCGATTGCATGTCCAATGTAATCTTAGCTGAGTGACAGCGACGCTGTGACAGGTCATCTACATTTTTCCACCACTCCCTAGTACCTATGAGTACTTGCAGAAGATTTCTTCTGTTCTTGTTGATCAATTCACTTATTCTTCTGTTTATCTCACGTAGCCGAACTACATTGTTTGAATCAATACTCGATTTAGCCCTCATCAAGCACTTAACTAAGGGAGTCATCCACGCCGGATCACGCGATGACATGCGCACTCTCCGATAAGGCATGCACCTGTCCATGTAATTGTGAATAAGAGTCTCTAAAATATTCACCGCCTCATTCACTCGCTAGTTCCAGATATAACGCTTCCTTTCTGTGTTTCCTACAATCCCGAATGCGAACTATTTGGCGCAAGGGCTTGAGTTTTGTTCCCGCCGGTAGAATGACCGCCGTATGATCCGTTTTTATCGATATGCAATACGAAGTACATTTTCCAAACAAGTCCAGTCCAATCATCTTCTCCAATTTGAATAACACAATTGCATCATCTTTAGCCGGGAATCTGATAAAGAGGTCGTCTCTGATGTAATTGAAAATGCAGAAGAGATATGAATAACGCCCAGTGATCGTGCAACTAAGTGGCATAAAAAAAATGGTTGTTAACAAAAGTAAAAGCGACTTGAAATTCTTGACAAGTCAACAATATCTGCGGGGAGTGCTTTGCGATTCTGGGGATTCTTTCCTAAGTTCTGAACGTGCCGCTCATAGGCTGCATTTGTTATGCTACTACGACTTTAAGTTTCAAACTCAGACTGCACAAGGTTCATGACACCAGAAATAGGAAGCCGGCTTTCTTTTACGCAGCTTCATAACATATGGTAATGAGCGCTGTTTGCGTTTAGCCATCAAATTACAGGTACATCTACAAAAACAAACTAAGTAGCCTTCATCCGGGAATATTGAAGAACTTAAAGCCCTTGGAAATTGATTAGTTGTGTTTTGTTTTTTGTTTTTTGTTTTATTTTGTTCTGTAAATTATAGAAATCTGTGACGATGTGATTTTAGAAGTACGCAATTAATGGCAGATCAGTAGTAGTATTTATTATATAGTGTTAGAAGCATTCAGTTAGTGTTAGATCATTGGTAGCATTAATTATTATACATGTGCATATGTTTGGGGCTTACGTATATATGCATTCGCAAGTCCTAGTTTAACGGTTTTTTCAACTTGTAATCGGCCAGCAAGTTAAAGAATGAACTGGAGTTTTTTTTCATTTTAAACATAATCTCGTCGTTACATGGTGTCGGGTGGTTTGACCACCAATGGCTTATCTTCAATCGTTGTCTGCGACTCATTCTCTCGATATAAATGACTCAACGTCACAGAGAAATGGAACGAGTGGAAAGAAATGTGGCTACACTACAGCGTCGCGGCTAAAGCCAACAAAGAAGCTGGCGAGGTTCAAGTGGCCACCTTTCTCGCGGCTATTGGTCCTGAAGTGAGGAAAGTCTTTAAAACTTGGAATCTAACCGCCGATGAAAAGAAAGACATCAAAACTGTCATCGAGCGATTCGAAAATTACTGTAACCCGAGGAAGAATATTCTTTTTAAGCGGTATCATTTTAATTTACGACAACAAGAGCCCGGCGAATCATTTGATCGGTGCGTAACTACCCTTCGCCATATGACTGTTAAGTGTGGTTTTGATACTATTACGCCGGATGATATTCTTACAGACAGGATTATCTTTGGCGACAACAAAGTCAGGGAGGAGCTTTTTCGGGAACCCGAACTCGATCTCGACAAGACGCTTGATAATTGCCGCGCCGCAGAAATGTCTCAGGCTCAGATTAAAGCGGTGGATGACCTCACATCGGCTAGCATAAAAGTTCACCAAGTTAAAGAAACCTGGAAAGAAAAATCCCCCATGGCTCCAGCATAGCAATTGCGGTATCTTTGGAGATTTTGTGGAAGAAAACACCGTATGGAAAACGCGAGGCTTGCCCCGCTTAGGGCAAGAAGTATAACGGGTGCAGAAAGGATAACCACTTTGCAAAGAAATGTGGTTTGAATTCTAACTCCAATCAAGTGTCAGTGGTAGAGGAGGAAGAAGAGTCTTTCAGGCGTTCAAAGTGTCAACGAGCCAGAATTGTGACTCGAACCTCGTAATGCTTTAAGTGGCAAGTGGGAAATTTATACGGTTTGTTTTACCGTCTCAAATCCATAAGAAGGCAACAGCCTTAAGGACGTAAGCCTTGTAAAATCGTCAATCGTGTCATATGGAGGATATTGCTACTCGTCTACATGGCGCTAAAATATTCTCAGACTTGGACGCAAAATTACATGGTTTTTGGCACGTGAAGTTGTACAAAGATTCGTCTTATCTTACCATTTTCCATACACCCTTTGGTCACTATCGATGGTGTAGAATGTCGCTTGGTATAACTTCTGCTCCAGACGTTTTTCAAGGGCGAATTCATGAGCCGATGAGGGTCTCACCGGTACCAAGGTTGTGGCAGCTGATTCTTTTGTGGCTGGTTTTGCAGAGACATATGAGGAAGCGGTCTGCGATCACAACGGAAGCCTTGTGGCCTTTCTTCAGCGCTGCTCCCAGCGTGGGGTAAAGCTTGTAGTAGGGAAACTTCAACTGTGCTTGTAAGAAGTTCCTTTGATAGGTCACTAAAGAACTTGATCGGGCCTGAAAGTTCATCCGGACAAGGTTCACGCCATACTTGAAGTGCCACGCCCCACTGATGTCAAGAGCTTACTTCACTTAAATGAGAAAGTTCAGCACTTGGCTAAATTTCTCCCTCGCCTGTTAGAAATGTCTCATCCGCCTCGCCAGCTGACTGCGAAAAACGAGGAATGGACATGATTAGATTCACAAGAAAAGGTGTGGAACGACATCAAAACTGTCATCACGTAGACACCTCCGTCAGCTTTTATAATCGTAACGATGGCCAATTTACCATTTCAACTTTGTTGATATATTCAAATTATTCATAACAATACTAGATTTGGTATGAAAGTTATGCAGAAATGCAAGTGAGTGTTATGGTCTTTTGTTGAATGGCAATTTTGGGTGATGATTTTGACCTCAAATTTGACCTAACTTTGGCCCCAGGCCCCCCTCACCCTAATAACTTGAGAACACATTTATATTTATGAAGTAAAAGCTCCACTATAGTGTAGGCCATGGTCAAATTTGTTTTGCAGCACAATTTACCAATGGAGTTATATAGCACTTTCAAAATGCCAACTAGAAGGATGAACTTTTGGTGCTCCACAGGCCACAAATGGGACCCCTCCTGAAACTCCAGAACAAACAATCAGAGAAGTGAGCCAAAGTAGCTTTTGAAATATCTCATCACACTCAACTTTTGTGCCAAGTTTCTGCCGAATCGGTTGACCACTACTTCTGGCTCCTGGAACACTTTCTCAGACAGGGACACTTAAGAGCCTCTCTACTTGAATTAAAGCAGCCAGTGGGCTTTGCATCTAGAGCCCTCACTCAAACCGAGACTAGGTACACTCAAATCGAGATAGAGCTCGTCGCCATTGTGTTAGCCTGCGAGAAATTTGACGAGTATATTTTTGGGCGCAATGTAATTCATGTAGAAACAGACCACAAGTCCTCAGAAGCGATCTTTAAGAGGAGCCTCTGTGATGCCCCTCAAAGACTGCAGCGAATGCTTCTCCTCCTTCAGCGTTACAATCTCGAAGTTCGGTACGAGAAAGATCCTCTCATGTATATTGCTGAGAGTCTGAGTCGTACTTACCTTCTTGAAACAGCATCTTGTGAGGAAGTGAAGTCTCTTGAGCTTATGGACCATATCGAGACCTTGCGTGTTTCTCCATGGAGACTGGCACCGATTGAAAAAGAATCCTTCCAACATCACATCTGTAAATTTCTCAGGCAAGTTGTGTTAAATGGGTGGCCAGACGATATTCGTGATTGCGATTCAGCCCTCCGTCCTTTCTTCTAGTTCTGTGGGGAGCTGATTGTCCAAGAACACTTGGTTCTCTGTGGCTCTCGTCTGTTTGTTGCCAGTGTGCTCAGAAAAGAAGTCTTGGCCCTCGCTCATTCAAGTCACACCGGACTTAGTGGTTGCCTTCGCCGTCTGCGAGAATGCATGTTCTGGCCCGGAATGAGCTCGCAAATGAAGATTTTGTTATTCAATGTGATGTTTGTCCCACTCACCGCGACTCAAAAGTCAGAGAAGCTATACTTCAGCACGATATTGCTGCTGGCCCGCCACTCCACTGACTCCACTCCACTCCTATTGGCTGAGCCTGCGACGCATTTCCCCGTAACTGAACCTGTGGTGCCATTTTCAGTAGACACACCCTCAGTGTTTTTTCCCCTAACTGGCTCCGCACCAACTCCAAACTCGTCCACCCATTCCCAGACTCGTTTAGTCACACCCTCAGCGTTGCCCCCTGCAGTTAAATCTAACCCAACTCCAGATACGTCAGTCGAGCGGAAGGCCAGGAGATCAACAAGACAGAGAAAAACTCCTGATCGTTTTAAAGATTTTGTTATGTCGTGATCAGACTGAACAATGTCCTAAGGATCGATAACTAGAGCTTAACTATAAGAAAGGGAAGATGTGACGATATAGTGTTAGAAGCACGCAGTTAGTATTAGATCATTAGTAGCATTTATTAGATAGTATTAGAAGCATGGGGTTATTTAATATTGTGCACGTGCATATGTTACATATATATGCATTTGCAGGTCCTAGTTTAACGATTTTTTCAACTTGTAATCGACCGGCAAGTTAAAGAATTAAATCGAGTCAAAATCAATATCTCAAATTTAAGTCACGGGAATTCTTGTGCGAAAATACATTGAGTGATTCTATGTAAGTACTTGATCAGAGCTGTTTCACTATAGAAATTTACTGATAAAATTACGTAGTTGATTAAAAGATACTGGGTGAGCAGAATGAAGGAAAGGATATAGTGTGTGGAGTGCCTTTCAAGTGAGCTGAAACGTAGCAAGTATACTTGATGGAAAGCAGCGGGAAAATTATTAAACAAATGGTTAGTTAATGTCGATATGGTCGATTTTATCAATTTCACTGAATATATTATGACATTGTTATTACTAATCTGCCACCGACATCATTTATCACTGGTGGTTAATAAAGAACTACCACAAACATTTTAATGAATTGACTCCTGATAATTGGTCATAAACAGGAGGAGGGACACTGAACTTATGGAAATCATAATTAACAAATAGATATCCACGTTGCCGTGCAACTGTACAGATATAAATCCCAGGTGACATCAAAATGTGTTAAGAAAAAATAAGAAGAGGCATTCGGACAGCTTCGATTCCTGGACCCAGAATCTTCTCTCTTCTTCCCTCGAGAAAGTACCCTGGTTCCGGATGGTGACGTATCTCCCCAAAGCATTTGGAGATGGAAAAAAAAGAAAAAACGGAAGGTTACGAGCGTTTCTGTCTTAACCCACCTGATCCAATATAAGCCCGCGTTCCGCGTAAAGAGCGGAAGATTATAAATGAGTGAGCTGATCAATTTATATAGAGATTCGATCACATGGAAAAACCCTCAAAAGAATCAAGTGTCTGTCTACCTCGCCTTTTCACTTAAGTTTTAACCGAAATATACCGTTCTCTGGCGACAAAACCGTCTTGTAACCTCGATATTTGAGTCTGCAGGGTTTTCTTTCTTTTCGAAATCGTGGTCACGAGCCTTAAAGCATTTAAGCGTCTTTTTCACCGAGAGCTGCTTTACCTTCCTGAAGTTCTCCGGCTTAGTTGTCAGAACGTCAGCGCACAATGTAATATAACCGGTTGCCACAGGCCAATTCCGTGTTTGAAAGGACTTTTTCCATAGAAAGACAAAATATTAGAACCGAGATTGTACGTATTGTCCCATCTTCGGCAAAAGGATGCTTCTTGTGTAGATTCGTATGAAGACAGCTTCGGTGATTTTCACTACGTGAATTTGTTTACGACTATATGCTCTTTTATGTTGTTCTTCGTTTGAGGCACATTTAACGCGGAAAAAGTTATAGAAAAGGGTTAGAAGAAGAATTCAAGATTCCTCTGACTCTCAATTTGAGCACGCCTTGATACCTTGTACACTTTCCTAAAACACTCAGTCTGTTGCAATACGATAGGCTAGCTCAAATCTAATGGAATAAGTACGTTCCTCCGTTCTGTTGACTCTTTTCAAAGTGATTTTCTACCTAAATTTCATAAATTTTCAGTAAAGATCTAGCAAAACAAAAGCACGTTTGACAATATGAAAATTATAGAAAACCTACTGTTAAAATTTGAATTACGCTTAAAAAAGAAGTCTACAGAGAAAAAGAAGCCTTTAAAGACTGTTACTTACCAAATAAAGTATAGAGAGAGTTTGGAGATGAAAGGGCCTACAATAGGTAGCGCTCCTTAAAGACTGTTACTTAACAAATAAAGTAAAGAGAGAGTTTGGAGAAGAAAGGGCCTACAGTAGGTGGCGCTCCTTAAAGACTGTTACTTAATAAATAAAGTAAAGAGAGAGTTTGGAGAAGAAAGGGCCTACAGTAGGTAGCGCTCCTTAAAGACTGTTACTTAATAAATAAAGTAAAGAGAGAGTTTGGAGAACAAAGGGCCTACAGTAGTTAGCGCACCTTAAAGAGCTAAGTGCTGTCACCTGAATAATAATATCGTATAGAGCTTTAATAACATGGAATATAACTTACCGCCAGGTCCAATCACCACACGTAGTAACTGAGCATTTGTTTTCTTCTCGACTCCGCGATAGAAGAGTATGGAACTCAATCAAAATGAATAGCAGCTTAATAAGAATATTTTGCACAGTTAAACAGACTATCCTTTCACGGTAAGAAAAGACAACAGCTTTTTTAAGTGTAAAGTAAGGACGCTAACGAACTGGAAATATCTTGAATAATTTTTTTTTTGAGTTTTATAAACCAGAGCAAATCTCTCCAAAAATTTGGTTATATTTCAGCAGGGCAAAGCGAAAGAGGTCCAGTAGCGGACAACTTGTAATTAACTTTGCAGGACTATTTTGACTTTCCATGTAGATTAGCGTACGGAAATGACAGCTCACAATGTTTCTGAGTGAAATTACAAGATAAATTGTTAGCGCAGAAATAAGTAATGGTAATTGAACTGAGTGGAGTGCAATTTTGTTTGATTTTAGAAGAAAATTGCACGACGCGAAGTTCAATCACCACTTAATTACATCTATATTCAATCGCTTAATGCATTTTTTGTTAGTCTGGACATATATTTTGTTGATCTAGTATATTGGTCGTGCTAAAAAAGTTACGTAACCTAGTACCGTTCCGTGTGAAGAAGTAGTTAGTAGAGAGTTTGATCCTATCTAAGTTAGATTACGCTAGTACAGTGTTCTATCCATTGCCATTGTGTCGGCAAAAGCGCTTACAAAGAGTCCAAAATGTATGCGCGGGTTATGTACTAGGTCGCTGTGCGAAAGAAGCAGACTGCCTACAGCTGATAGAGTGTAGAAGTTTTCAGTTACTGCACTGCGTATTGAAAGCATTATATTTCGACTATTGGCCACAGTACTTAAAACTCGAACAACACGCACCAGCAAGAAATCTACGCTCGTCTTGTGAAGTCAGATTAAAGGTGCCCATCAAAAGTGGTACTTTTCAAGACCGCCTCCCGATTAGCTTAATGGTTAGAGCGCTGGACTGTTGTGCGGGAGGTCGAGGGTGCAAGCCCCGGCCGGACCAACATTCAAGGTCTTAAAATAATTGAGAAGAATATGTTACCTTTCTATAACACCAAGAAATGGTTAGATATTATATTCTTCTCGGACGAACAAATGGAGGTCCCGTCTCCTAAAGGGTTAGGGGTAGAAGACATTAATTTCCCACGCACGAGGTTACTGTGTGATGGATGTCCTCCCCTGGAGTGGGATGGGTGGGATGGGTGGGATTTATTGGGTGGACTACTCGCATCGTTCGCATATGTTCCGTTCTAGTCCTACCCTACTGCGGTAATGCAGTGAAAAAAAAAAAATGGTTAGCTCAACAGCCATTTTCGATGCATTACCAAGTTATCTGCGGAACTGTACGGACTTTCGATCCTTAAGAGTAATTTGACATCCTATCATTTCAAGATTAGAAGTAACATGAATCTCAGGCCCTTTAGCTTGTTTATATCTTAATTCTTAATTAGAATGTGATTTATTGTAAATTATACGATATAGCGTAATTAGAATATTATAGTAATTTTAGCATAGAAGAGCCAATTCATTTTTGGAATGTTATAAATATTGTTGTATTTAGGCAGAATAATCCTCGCCTTAAGTACCTGTATTGGAATGGTGTGTACTATCAAGGGGATATACAATGTCTCTCAATTCGGGTAATGAATGGATAGAGGCAACTTTTAGAGTCGATCACAACTGAAAATTTACTTAAATATAAATGTTCGCTTTTGCTCCCAAATTTAGAAGCGTCGCGAGCAACGAACTGCACACTTTGCCAGAGGGAATATTTGACAACTTGACCAGCTTAACTCTACTGTAAGTGTATGTGAGCTAACTGATTAATGAACAAGATTAAGACTCTTTACTCATGAGTTACATGCGTATTTGCTAATATTAATAATGTGCTGCTTATAATCTGTATTTGTCATGCTTCTAAGGCTACACTGCTTCATAACAGATAACAAAAAGCTTTTTGCATTTTGCAATCAAAACACAAATACATCTACAAGAACAAATTTAGCAGCCTCCATCCAAGAATATTCCAAGCCTTAAATTCCTTGGAAATTTAAAAATACAGAACAATTCTTGTTTGATGCCAATTTTGTCTTTGGCCTTTTCTTCCCTTGTCTTTTTAAGGCTTTCTAATGGTTATTTAAGAATGCAGCTAGACGAGTTGATTTCTTCGGCAATGGAGAACTTATTTTAGCAGTAGAATGTTCGTCCTTTTAGTTTACCGACGAGGAATATATTGCGAGAACACCTTTTTTTTCCATCTTTCTTAGTTTTTTTTTTTTTTTTTGTCATAGTCACCAGCTAAAGACGGTTGTCCCTATAATTATTGGGTTAGCATATCAAAGTGCGTGTAATATATTGATTATTTTCTGAGCAGCTATAATTGAAGGTACCGTTTTTGGCCAAATCGTCACGATATCTCATTTCTAATCATGTTCTGTGTGGATTTTTAACCTCAGTATAAGAGATTATCAAACAACCCCAAAACTGTGAAAACATACTGTCACCAAGCTGCACCTTTAAACTCTTGATACAGTAATTTTGAGTTGTGTCTCAACCACTTTTTGGACTAATTCAAATAGCTTTTGTCATTTGAATCTTTCAATGACTCTATCAGTATATGAATGTAAATATAATGCCTAGTTATCCCGACAAGTGCAAAATATCTTTGTTACGGATTAAGAGGTAAATACGATATAGAGGACGATAGAAGTTAAGGGTCATGTCAGGCACGAACACTTGTGTTGAAAACTTGTGTTGAAAACTTGTGTATCGTGGGAATTCTCATTTAAAGTTTCGTTTTAAAGGACTCGTCAGACACTTCACAAGTCCTTGAATACTGTTGTAGTGTCGTGATGTCGCCTTATGGTATAAGAATTGATATGCCATTGATCAATCGAATCTGAATCTCGAATTTGTCCATTTGTATCTCAGCTTGAATGAAATTCTATAAATGCATCTTTTTAAGCGTTCTACTGCCTGGCCTGTCAAGTTCAAGTCGTTTGGATGGATTTAAAACTGCTAAATTCATGATCAGATACAATGACATATATGAAGTTCATATATTTTGAACTGCGGTATTAGATACGTATGATGCACGATCCTCGCAGTAGATGGCGCTATTTAAGCAACAGCAAAAATCAGACCTGAAAAAAATCAGGCCTGTACGGGATTCGAACCATTTAATGGCCTGCTCCCAGTTGGCTTGTTAGCTCAATTGGTAGAGCGCTGCACTAGTATCGCAGAGGTCAGTGGTTCGAATCCCGTACAGGCCTGATTTTTTTCAGGTCTGATTTTCGCTGTTGCTTAAATAGCGCTATCTGCTGCGAGGATCGTGCATCATACGTAAATTCATGATGTTGAAATGATTACAGATGTTGGCGCTGCAGAGATATCTAATAGCTGTGACTTCTCTTAGATTGTAACTACATGAAAAATACACAGAGAGAAAATTATATAACGTTTCGCGTTCGACCACTTATACGGAAAGGACAACAGCTACCATGTATCATGATATCTAATGTTGACTAATCTTACACGTAAGCGAGAGGAGATGGCGCTGCGCTCCCATTATGGAAAACGAAGTTTGCTTGTGCTGAGACTAAGTTTCTGACGGATCCTCATTAATAATAATTGTAAACAGTTGGTAAAAAAATTATGACTCTGCAATATGGGGAAAATCCACTAATATTTCCCCAGCACGTTGTGTACTATAACCAGTGCTTGGTTCGAATCCTAGCAGAGATCATTGTAGTTTCTCGAGCAAAACTCTCTTTCCTTCTTTGCCCTCTGAGTATTGGAAGTTGTGCACAGTTAATTTTGTTTCGTCTTTGTATCGCGATCTTCTTATAGTTTTGGCTATGCGCGAGCCGTCAATATTTCGTGGTATCGCCATCTCACTTTTGCGGCCTGTGATTGGTTCTAATTTTTGAAATTGACCTCGTTGCACTGAATTGGGTTGCTGACGTATACAAACAAATTACCGCTGCATTCAAATGATTGTACAAATATTTCACTTCAAGTTCAACAATATTTATTGAAAATTCGACTTTTACACTCATAAACACTGTAATAATGTGACAAAGTTACTTGCCAGTTGGAAAATGAGGGATGACGATGCTTCTTTTCCTCTTATTCTGCTCATTTTCTGTACTTTTCCGCCCACTATTTTCGCTCGAGGCCGCTGTTTCGGTTTTCGCATCGACGTCTGGTACATCGATGTCCTTAAATAACTCTTTCAAAACAGTCCCACAAATATCAAAATTTGGTATTTCATCACTAAATGGCTCTTCGGACTCCATTCCTGTGTAATTTTAAACACTTATCGGTTTCAACCAACTCATTTTATGGTAACAAAGACTATAAACTTGCGGGGAATTTCATATTACCCGCGACAAAGTTATTTGCGTGCGAAATTAGTGTTACCATGGATACGTTTCGCAGGTAGAAAGAATTGATATTTCGATCAGGCTCGGGTTGATTATTTTACAGTTTTATTTATCCTTATAAATAATGGATCGCGATACAATACTCCTTGCGATTTTGAGACGGTTATACCACATTATATTGACGGCTAGTTGGGAGAAGATATATTCCGTATTGGGCTCCGTCGCTTCGCGATTCTGCCCAGTACGGAATATATTTTCTCCCAACTAGCCGTCAATATATATATCTTATTAACCAAGCGCGAGGGTTGTACTGGGAGAAAATCGGCCCGAGGTCTACAAAAAAGACCAAGGGCGGATATTCTTCCAGTACGGTCCCGCGCAAGCTTGGTTAATAAGAGATTTATTATACGACTGAACTTCAAAGAGACACAAGTGCGGTATCGTTCGGGACCATTCGGGACAGTGCGCGGTCCAATACTGAGAGAATATTGACCCGCAATAGAGCATTTTGATAGGTTGATTTTAGTTATTGGCTCTCTGACTGCCCGAGTCGTGTAATAAAATGTGGTATTGCCGTCTCAAAATCGCAAGTTTATATGAGACCGAGCAAAGGAAATGATTGCGAAAAGGAATTCAGCTAACAACACTTAAACGGGTTGAGCGAACTTATCCATGTAGTTATAAATGGCTATATGCTCTTTTGTTCTTTGTCTAACGAAAAATTATCCTGAGGTGGTCTGGAAAATATCGGTATAAAATACCTTTCAATTCACCAAGCTGCCACAATGATTGGGAGATAAGTCTGGTAGTTTTTATTGTTTCTTTTTCATAGCCTTAATGTAAGTATTTTAAATTTTAAGTCTGTTTAAATGATTAAGTGGTGAATACTATCTGTCAAGAAAACCGAGCCCACTAAGCCCACTGAACAATGAACAACGAAGAGACAATAGAGCAAAGATTCTTGGACATGTCAAAGTCAAAGTCATCTTTATTTAAGCAGGGTGGCCCATTCAGCACTAGGCTGGTATCAATAGGAGCCCTGCGTAATTAATGATTACTACATAATAATTAAAAACTACCACCGGCTAAAACCTACTACAAGAGAGAAATGCAACAATCATGTAGAATAAAGAGCTAATAAAATATACAATATCTCAACTTAGTAAAATATTATTTAAGAAGGTTCTTAAACATGTATTGTTGAATGATTGATATTAACATAACACGTGACTAGAATTTCATAATCACATAGGAGTTGAACGCGAACACCGTATTTATAAGAATTTCGCAGCCGGAATTGAGCTAAGACCGAAGAATAATGACAAAAAAGAATCGCGCTAAGGGCATTGCGTCTGCGCCCAGAAACTTATGGGTAAGGCAGAAGAGATTATCAAGGAGTTCGACCCTTCACAAGCACAAGTTGAAACAGTTGAAGATATCTCTTGAAGATCGACTGGAAACGATTCGTGCTTTAGACGTCGAAATCTTGGGCGCGCTTGAAGACGAGAAAGGAATTGAAGAAGAAATTGAGGAGGCCGGAGATTTTAGCGAACGAGTACCGGAGATCGTAGTCGAAATAGAGAGTGTGTTGTCGCGGAAAGTAAAGAAGAAAGTAGAAGTGGTTCAGCGTCGCCGAACCAAACGGCAACAAACGCAACCAGCGTAAACAAACACGCGAAAGTAGCTTGACTCACGTTGAAGAGTTTCCACGGTGATCCAGACCAGTGGTTATCAAAATGGGATAGCTTTCGGAGCGCCTTTACGAGAACCCCGAATTGCACAAATTCGACAAATTCAACTATTTGAAGAATATTCTGAGTGGGTTTGCAGCCGCGACAATCGTCGGTCTACCTCTAACGAACGACAACTACACCGCAGCGATTGAGCTTCTGACAATGCCATTCGGAAACGAACAGATGATCATTAGTAGCCACATGGACAGCCTTCTAAAGTTGACGCCTCTAGGAAACACACCTGATGTTCGAAAATTACGAGTGACCCACGACAATATAGAAGCGCGCGTAATAGGCTTACAAGCGTTAGATGTGCGCACAGAAACCTACGGAAGTCTTTTGGTGCCCGGATTTATGACCAAAATTCCCGAAGATACCCGAATTTTAGTGGGCCGTGAGATTAAAGATGGCACATGGGACCTCTCCGAAATATTGCAACTTCAACGAAACGAAGTGCAACAGCCAGCGACCAAGAGCTCACGGAAGAGTGTTCTAGAGAATTTAAAGAGAGGGAAGATAACTCAGAGAATGTGGCACAGGCAGCTACAATAGCTTTTATTCCAGATCCGCGCGCGCGGTTCAGTTGGACAGCGGTTTTCTATATTAGCATACGCGAAAGAGAGGCTCTCGGCTCAAGCAACTCTGAAGACTACCAGAAGAAGTCTATAAAAAGTTAAGACGTTGCAAAAGATTTTAGGTACAACATCATGATTAGATACTGTATATATAGCCTTTGGTCGTACGAGCTGCAGTTTCTGCTATCAACCAAAGATCATCTCCAGAAGTGCCTGGGAAAAAACCGAGGAGAGAACACTCCTTTGAGCGAAAAATAATTTTTTATGCAGCAACCCTTTTGAGCCTGAATGCTTTTTGAAGTCTCGAGGAGAACAGCGAATGCGACTAAAACCGGAAGCTATCAGGCAGACATTCGCGACGAAAGTGTGTTCAATCAGTGTCAGACGCTAGTTCGATTTTTTGCACAGGACCATGTCGAAATAGGGCAAATGCTTTATTGTTTACGTTCCTGTAATCTTCATTTTTTTTTGTCCTCTTAAGCTTTCCTCTCGATGAAATAGCAGACAACGTTTTGCCTACTACAAACAGGAAGGTTGTCTTCCCCGGGTACCAGTGATGACCTTTCTGGACGATCAAGAAGACCAGTGCCTGTAACAGCTGCGGTGGTAGTGGTTGTTTTGTTCGCTCTGTTCACTTGTTTACATTTCAAGTTAAGGGGGCTCGTACCAGTTTCCTCGCGCGGGGAACAGATCACTCTTGCATCACGCGCGAGAGAAACGTGCGAAGGAAGCGCGAGATTAAAAGACGAAAATTTAAAACAAAGATGGCGGCGCGAGGATTTTTTTCTACTTTTGTGAGAAGTTTACCTAAGAGCTTGTCAGTTGATGTGTTGAGTGGCCACTGTGAATGCAGGAGATAGAAACTAAGATAACGAAGACGATTTTCGGAGAAGTAAAGGTTGCTTCACTTCACATTTAAAAGAAATATTCAACCGACATGAAATCTTGCGACGGCGAAAAAAGAAGAACTCAAGTGAAGGATAATCTTCCTGAAGTGGAAGAAGACTTTTGAAACTTCAAGGAAAATAATATGATATAACCAGAAGTCATGAGTAGGATTTTTAAGATGAGCTCGGGAGACTGTCTTTGACGGCTTTTTAATGATTTTCTTAGCAGTAAACGTCTGTAAACATCAGATCGTAGGTGCTCGCGCGAGCACACGCAATTGTCAGCGGTAGCTAAGACAGATCATGAGCAAATGTCGATCTTATAGAATCCAGATTTTTAAATGCGCGAGAACGCGCGTGGAAATTGCTAAACTCACGAAAGCTATTGCATGAAAACAAGTCCGGTGACCCCTTCTTTTTATTGTTCCAATATGATAATAACGTCGAAAGGAATCATCAGAAAAAAAAATAGAAAATTCTACGGAAGGAAATTTGCGATGTGTGAAAATTGCCCTTTTTGTAGATTTTCTGAAATTCCGCTCAGTAGAATTTTTTAAAAATCTTTTTGCATTTTCCTTTTCAAGTGCCAAGAGCAATCATTGAAAAAAATCAGGGGGTCACCGGGTTAGTTTTCGAATTATTTAAGCCACAAGCTAAAAAATGCGTCTGAATAAGCCTATGAAAGCGTTTCCATGGAAACAGCTAGTGACGAAGTGACAGTTACTTTTGGATAACCAATGATTATGTAATTCAACCCCGTAAAAGTGTTCAACTGGCAGTCTTTCTGTTGTATTCTTCAAAGTTACAAACCATCAGAAAGATGAAAACCGGTACGAGCCACCTTAAGTGCTGCCACTTTTCACAAAAATCGTCTGCTCATTTATTTTTGATGTAGCTTATAACCCTGTTTAAAAGAAAAGGTCAACAGACGTTAAGAAAGTCTTGGCACCACACGCAACTTTGGCTACTCGGGTGTGGCCATCTCGTCTAGGATACACTTCAACAATCGTTCCTTATGGCCAACGTCCTCTTGGAGTATCGGGCTTAATCACAAGAACTGCATTCTCAACTTGTTGGTCTCGGCATTCTGAAGTCCACTTTGGAGGCTGTTAATTAAGGGCTGGAACTAATTCCTTGAGCCATCCCCTCTATACTCGCGAAATAATACGGCTGGAAATCAATGGTTTCAACGAAATAAGCAACTATTCCCCCATTTGACTCCTTGCGATCCCACAGCCTGTGATCAAGACTGCGACAGAGAGAACGTGGACGCTTCGTACTACCCGGCACTTTCCCTACTGCAACGGTATGCAAATTTCGCATCCTGCTCTGATCGTGGTATCTCGATACTCTCGGTAGTCCAATGTGCTCGACAGGTTTTGACTCAATCCCGTTTACCATTCCCGCTTCTTCTATTCGGAATCTGACTTTGTCTTTTAACCATTCTCTTAAAGCTATTACTGATCTTTGTCTGGGGCGTTCGCTTAACCAGCGACTGTAATTCTTTAGTGGATGGTCGGGCACTTTTTTCACTCGCAAGATGTGAATAGTTCCATCTCCTAACTCGCCGTCTCTTCCTTCGGCCTGTAACTTTATCACTGCAATTCTAACAAGGTCAGCGAACTTTTCTAGCGCGTGGACATCGTTGCTTCTTATAAACGGCGCCTGTTCTAGTTGATCAAAGTAGGCTAGCAGAAGCCGGCGCGTACCTCCATACTTTGTTTTTAATATTTCTTTTGTCTCCCCGTATGCGGGGGCGGTGACTCCAAGACTACGGATGATATCGAAAGCGTTCCCTGTAAGGCATCGTCGTAGCCTTACCATTTTCAAATGTACTAGCTCCCTGGACAAGCCTACGATACTTTTAAAGAGGGCCTAAAAGTCTTTAAACTTTCTTTTGTCACCATTGAACATTGAAACTCTAACAGCTTCAAATATCGGTTTCGGTCGTCGTGGCTGCCGTGACTTTCGTTCAGCTGATCTTCTCTGAACTGACTCGTTGCGTTATCGCTCAACGGACTTTGATCGCATCTTGTCCCACTTCAATTGTTCTTTGCACGTCTTTTTCTATCGTTTCAGACTCTTTGTTTTTCTCAGCTTCTTCTTCGACTTCGACAAAGAACGCGGACAGTTCCTCTAAAATTTCTTGTGCGTTTTCTAGGGTTGCCCACAGGTACCGGTGTTCAATCACACTTGCTATGTCGTTATTTCGGAATCCCTTACGCACAGTCTTTCTAATTCATGTCTGAATTTTGTCACCTTTTTTTGCAGTACGTTTCCTTCTTTCAATCTGTATTAACCGAACGTCCTATCGCTTCTTTTTGTGGACTTCGCTCGGTCCAGTTTCGTCGTTTTTCTCGGTAAATTCGGTAACATCGCTATCCTCGGATTCGGAGGCCATAGCGCTCAACTCAGAAACTCAACTCGCAAGCGAAACCTCGAACAAACAACAGCTCTTACCTTTCTCCCATCGTTAAGAGTGGCACGCTTAATTGAGTGAAAAATAAAACGATGAAAACGGTAACATAATAACACGGTAAAAAACACCAACAACCTCGAAAAAAATGCGATTCTAGAAAAAGGTCAAAACTACCAACTCCTTAATTGTCCGCAGGACTTGCTAACAAAATGTTTTAAAACTTACGGAATTTCAAGTTCGGTAACTATTTTCGTAAAAAGGATTGCCATGTTTTTCCATATTCCGTTGGGAAATTGAGCAATGATAACTTCGTAGTTAGATCTGAAATGAACAACAGAATGATCCTAGATATCGGTTTAGGAAAAATGACGAGTAGCGGGTAATGAATCGATAGATGCAGCTTCCAGAGTCGATCAGAACTCTGATGTAATTGAAAATGCAGAAAAGATATGAATAACGCCCTGTGATTGGAAAACTCAGTCGCATTAAAGACAAACAGGCTTTAAACAAAAATATATCTATGAAGAGTGAATTGAAATCACTGAGTAGTTAACGACATCTGCGGGGAGTCCTCAGCGGTACCTGTGGATTCTTTACTAAGTTCCGAATGCGTTGCTTATAAGTTAAGACAGTTATTAATTAGCCAAGTATTCCAAAAATAATTTCTTAGAAAGGATTGAAGAGGAAATAAATTGTGAAGGGCAACAAAAGCTACGAATCACACAAGGCTCTTCTTTCAAAAACTTGTATATCGTGAGAAGTCTTATGTAAAGTCTCCTTTCAAAGGACTCGCTAGACACCTCACAAGTCCTTAAATACTGATTAAGTATCGTGATGCTCACCCCGTTCGCAACAAAAACAGTAACAAATAAAAATACTAAAGACATCTGTAAAATGTTCTTTAGGCCCTAATTTTTCGAAGTGATGTGCTAGTTAAGGAAACGCCATTCATGACTCGAATGTGAAATACTTTGCTTTTTTGATAATCATGAATGGGACTCTATAGATACTAAGATTTTAAATGTTCTTTCTGGCCGGCATGTTACATTTACAAAACAACGACATTTTGGTAAAACTAAGATGGGCAAAGTCATATTTTTTAAAACCAAACTAGTTTCCATATTCCTTTTGGAAAATAAGCCGTATTAGATCGTTTTCGATAAACAACTGCATGAAACCATAATAAACGCACTTGTTATCAGTAAACTATATTACTGTTCATCAGTATGGTCGTCCACCTCAGCCTGTAATATTCATAAATTGCAATACGTTCAAAACTTTGCCGCGCGAATCATCAAAGAAGTATGACCATATCTCTCCTGTATTAAGAAACTTACATTGGCTCCCTGTAAAAACACAACTATATTACCGAGATGCTACTTTAACATTTAAATGTATGACGGGTCATGCGTCAGAATACTTAATATCTATTCATATAACAAGAGGCAGCGTATCTGGACGTATAACCAGAAACTTTCAACGAAGAAAAATTCCTCTTTTTAAAACTGCAACAGGACATAAAACAAGTTAGATCCAAGCCGCTTAAATTATGTAAGAAATCCCACTTCCTTTCAGTATTGTATTGGATGTATTTTAATTTCGTAATCCAATTTGTTCACTGAAAAGCCTCAGATGGGGATGTGCTCAATATGATGTATGTAGCTATGTATGTATGTACGTAGGTACGTATGTATGTATGTATGTATGTATGTATGTGTATGTATGTATGTATGTATGTACGTATATATGTATGTATGTATGTACGCACGTACGTACGTATGTATGTATGTAGCGTAAAAACTTTGCCCTCGAATCGGAGAGTGCTCTACAATCACAGAGCTTTATAATCAATTGTGTAGGAAAATAAAAATTAAAACTTTGCACTACAGAGCTGTTTCGACAGGGTCTGGTGGTCCTCTCTCGTCAGGTGCATAAAACACCGGTTGCCTAACGTTCCTTTATAAGTTGATGGTGCAAGCATGCCTTATCAAGTATTTGGTGGAGTGCCGGCACGCACTCGCCAGTTCATTACTTTTGTTCAGGGTGCCCGCCCTTGTTCTGCATATGATGAAAAATTTTTCTGTTACGCAAAGATTGCATCTCTTTGTTACGTTCGAGTACGGCCTAGCGCGGGCCATTATTTTCCAGGTCACGGCAAACTCCGTTTCGGCGTCCTTTAGGGACTAGATATATTTGCTCAACTCTGTTGCGTTCCTTTTGTTCTCATTTTGAAATGAAGCCGTATGGTTTCTAAATCTTGTTTTAAATTGGTTCGCGGTAAGCCCGATGTATGTTTGCTTTCCCATGGGACTTTCAACTGTGGCCTGGTAGACCACATCTTGAATTAGGGAATCGCCACCCAGCGGACAAGAGTGCTTGTTTCAACAATTGCATGATTTTTCTTGTGATTGAGAATTATTTGCGAGGGAGTACTTGTTGTGGGCGCTGATTTTTCTTTCCAAATTTGGCATGCATGAATAGCTCACTTTCAAAGTGTTTCTATTAAAAATTTTTCTTAGCGGGTGCTCTGGTGTAAAGGATTTTTTTACGATGCCTGAAACTTTCTTTCCCCCTTTAGTAACAACGTTCTTACTGAAAGGTGGATTATATCAAGTTGTATTTCGGTGTCTTCTTCTCCCTTGTCTACTTCTCTGGTCTTTAGTAGTTGTGTCAAATTTTAATTGGTAATTATAGCCGCTTGCTTCTAACGCTTGCTGATACATGGGTGCTGCTTTGTCGAAGGATACCCTGTCCGAAGAGATTTTGCTAAGCCTTTTATAGAGGTTTTGCACAGCAGCTATGTTGGATGGCAGGAACAACAGATTATTTTACCTATGGGAAATAAAATCCTTTCTTATGCAAAATATTTTCATTGTTCCTGCCATCCAACATGGCTGCTGTGCAAAACCTCCATTGATCGCCAGGTGAATGTTCTTTATGATGGAAGGTGGATGACTGCTTTCACGGTGCACATAAAGCGGTGCGTTGTTAGGCTTTGTATATGGCTCATAAGATCTTTTGTTTAGGTCCAAAGTGACATCGAGAAAGTTGACCACTTTTTTGTTTGTTTCGATAGCTATTTTTAAGCCGTTGGTGCTGAACACTTTGCAAATATCTTTCTTGATTCTTTCAATCTTTTTCGGTGTTTGCTGGAATGCGCCCAGGCCGTCATCCCTGTATAAGCCTATTTGTTTTCTGATGCCTTCTGGTAGTTGGTTTAGCAAGTACGATCCCACTAGTTCACAGGTTTCCGCACCGTCAAACGAGCCCATTGTAACATCAAATGAAGTTGTTGAATGCTCCTTGTTCCATGAGGTGTTGTCGTTGAACAAAAGTGATTGCTTGGTGTGAAAAAGAATTCTTGTGTCTTCCGCGGAAATATCGGTATAGAAAGCATCGAAAGATAAGGCGTCGCTTAGAAGCTTGTGTGAAATGGACGGGTAGACGTTTACAATATCAAAGGCAATGAACAAGTAATGGTCTTTGCAAGGGATATTGATCAACCAGTCGAGGGTAGCTCTTGTGTTTTTCCATTGATAGACGTTGGTCTTGTCGATGATGTATGTATGTATGTATGTATGCACGTATGTATGTATGTACTTATGTATGTACGTATGTACGTATGTACGTATGTATGTATGTATGTATGTATGTATGCATGCATGTACGTATGTATCTACGTACGTATGTATGTATGTATGGATGTATGTACGTACGTATGTATGTATGTATGTATGCACGTACGTATCTAGGTATGTATGCATTTACGTACGTACGTACGTACGTATGTATGTACGTATGTATGTATATATATATATGTATGTATGTACGTACGTATGTATGTACGTACGTACGTATGTATGTACGTATGTATGTATGTATATATGTATGTATGTACGTATGTATGTATGTATGTGTGTAGGTATGTTCGTACGTATGTATGTACGTATGTACGTACGTACGTATGTATGTATGTACGTATGTATGTATGTATATATGTATGTATGGACGTACGTAAGTATGTATGTTTGTATGTGCGTATGTATGTATGTATGTAAAGTGTAATTGCACTATGCAGTCACTCTGCAATGCATTTTGGTCGGATGAATAATAAAAAAAGATTTTAACAAATGCAGTCGTCTCCCTATAGCTCAAATCTGTAGCAGAAATTTAAAAGTAACTCGAGTTATCGATAGCTCGAGATTTTGAAACTCTGAGGACAAATGATCAGAAGTGAGGAAAAAAACGCTCTATGTAGACTTGCGTTCATACAGTGTCAAGATATTTCCTTTGACCCTGTACATTTTCATCAGATTCAATGACTACATAATGAAGAGTCGAGAGAAAATAAAGCATTCTGAACAAGTATTTACGCAGAGGATGTTTGATGAGAGGAAACGATACACAGTAGTCAATAAAGGCGGGATAAACGAAGCCTGTACTGGGCTGTTGCATTTTCTGCAGTGCCTGGAGATAATTCGGAAAACTGAAACGACTGTTTCGAATGAACTCTTTGCAGTGCACTATATTGCGTTTTTTTGAGTTGTCACATATTGAAATACGCGGCTCGTGTTACAAATTAGCTTGCAAACAACCATTCGAGTTTGGAAAAATTCTTAATGTTTTGATCCGAGCTCTAGTGGCTCATGTCTCTATTTGGACAGTTTAGTAAGACACCTAATCCGGGACTTAGGGACCACACATACTTAGCCCGACACTTGTGCATCGTCACTTAGTACGGGTGATGCTTCTGTATTATTAAGAAATCAGCCTGTATGTATGTTACACACAACTGCTGCGGCAACAGCAGCTACGCATCCGTTTCGTATCTTCCAAGGACTGACAACTAATGTTGATTGATCTTAATTTATGGGCCTAAGAAACACAATGGGTTAGGGACAGTTGCAGCTGGGCTGGCAAAAGGAGGCGCAAAATGGAATTCATTTTGGAGGAATGTATCTCTTGCTTTGCTTGCAACATTTTTTTACCTTGCGGAGACAAAAACATGAAGCAAAGGTAACTCGTGCCTACAGCTTGGAAAGTATTCATCTTCCAATCGAAAACAGCTCTGGAAGTGGCTATTTAATCGAAAATGTGGATAACGTTCAGTGAAGGGACAACTTAGTTGTGCGAGAAATAACGTTTTTAACGAAAATAGATCTTTGAGAACCAGTGACTCCTATCAATATGACTTTTACATTTTTTTGAGTCTTATATCAATATGAGTTTTCAAACTATAATAGGTTACTTAAAACCAAATTAAGAGAGCAAGCCGACTTTTTTACACAATACCGCAACTAAACGATATTGCAGCAAACTCTTGGCGTTACTTAATGATTCTTTTATAAGTTCTGAGAAAGCAGCTAATCAGCTGCATATGCAATAGAGTAAGCCGGTTTTTTTTTCCGGCACTGCTTCACAACAGAAAACAATGAAAGCTGTTCCGTTTTTGAGAATTGGTCTGACAATTTTTTCAATCATATCACAGGTATATCAACACGAACAAACTTAGCAGCCTTCATTCAGGAATATTCAAGACCTTAAAGTCATTGAAAACTTTGTGAGTAGTTGTGTTTTATAATTCCTTTCGTAAAAAGTAGAGCTCATTTGGTAAAGTGTTGGTCTTGCACACTTTTATTCGAGAATGAAATGACTTATTTGCAATTTTCCACGTAAGTGTTTACTAGGGGACGGCTAAGTTGATTGAGGCGGCTTGATACATGTGAGAGTTTCTGGCCGGGGTTAGGAATTTGTTTACAGCTATATGCTCTTCTATGTTATTCTTTGTCTGAGGTTCAGTTATCTTTGGGAGGTCTGGAAAATATCTGTATAATATACTATTTAGTTCATTAAGCTGCCACAAAATGTTTTTTGCCGTAAGAAAGCCATATTTGCCTATTTTTGGCTAATCTTTAAAATAAACGACAGAAGGGAGAAACGGTACGATTCTCCCATCAATATTTCACCTACATGCTTCTCTTTAAACGTGAAATTTCCAATTTTTACCAAGAATCTGGAGCGTTGCTTACATTTCTTAGCTTCCTTGATTCATTAACTTGTTTAACGAGCTATAAAATGATGGTATACTTGCCTAAATAACTGCCTACAGCTAGAATTGCGTGACAGGTGTAGTTGAGAGAAGCTTTCACAGTCGCAGATTTCAAAAGGCATTCCAGAAAAAAATATGGCAGTGCCCAAAGATTTTTTAAATGATTTTCAGAGATGAAATAATGGACTAGAAAGAAGCTTTCAAATTAGTGTTGTAGCTTTCTGGCGAGGGGAGATATTTAACCTCAGAGTTTCCAAATATTTGAGTGTATAGAAAAGTGTAAAAACACACCAATTTATTCACCTCTGTTGAGTGACAAGCCGTCAATCAAATCAATTGAAACTTGTGTCGAGCCTTCATTAAGGAATTAAGGATGTACCAGTATGTATGCGAACTTTCACAGTAATTTATGAAGTACAGTTGCAGTAAGAGCCTCATACATTTCATCTGTTTTGAGGCCAGTTTTTTAGTGAAAACCTCGAAAAACCGGGGGTGGTCTATCTCCCTCCGGAAATAACCAAAGCAGAAACCAGTTTGTTATTTTGAGTTTTGGGGTAATTGAACTGGCAAAATTTCATTGAAATGGTGAGATAGCATATATCACGACTGCCTGGTGCTCTGGGGTGGACACGTTCTTAAAATGTTACACGGTTAATCTTTTAGATGACAGGTAGCTTACAGACAGACTGAACTCAGGGTTGTCGGAATAACCAAAAGAGGATTTATTCCAAAAATTAACGTAGTTTCCACGAAGTAATACTTTACAACAGCAAGTAATTTGATAAACTTGCACGGCCTCCGCCAACTGCACTTAACTTGATAAATTCACATGGCCTCCACCAACTACAATAAACAATGCCTCGTCACGCTTGATCAAACACGATTAATGTCAAATTCTCTCTGCTTGTGAAAACTAGATAAAAGCTTCGCTTGGACTCGCCTACCTATATACTTACGCTATAAAATTGTAGAACTTTCTAAATAGTCTCATTATAGAAAGATTACAGATTATACCGCTTTAAGAAATGCTTACGCAATACACTAAAATAAACAAACTATGGCGAAGCTTCTAGAACGTCATGCTGTCACGCAATACAATTTTTCGTAACATAAAAATTACCAACCAGTTTTTCAAAAGCCACGTCATAGTCGCCGTGGTCGTCGCATAGTTTTACAATGACCAATATAAGGGCATGGATAGCTATATTATGATATCTTAGTCACTGTAACAATTCAATCCATTTGTTCAAAAGCAACAGTTACTGCGCTGTCTCTTATCTTTAACACCGGCTGTCTGTTTTCCTTAAACAAATTCTTTTGTTTCGATGGCGGTTTAAGGGTCCCTAAAGGGCCCCGCCCACCAATGTGCTTTGCGCGGCATTCAGTTGTAGTTATTATTCGGGAGCGCAGTACTGTTTCTCAGAAACCCACGAATGACAATGGCCGTAGAAAGAGAAAAGGTATAATCAACCAGAGTACAACTAAAGCGCTGGTTTGGAATAGCTATATTGACAACCTTTCTTTATGAAGTACACAGCCAGGCACAAAAAAATTGCAATCAGACTCACCGAGGAAGTATGAGACTAGAAAATTATATTCTTGGACACAAAAGTGTGCAAAGGCGAGAGATTTAACAGGGAGTCGACCCTGGACATGTAAACGCATTATATAACAAAGAGACAGTGACCTGGCAATACATTTTTAATCGTGTCATCCACTAGGGGTAAAGAAAGAATTCATAGTAACAGAAGTGCCACGCCTCCTGAAATATACCTGACATATTCATGACACTTGGTTGGCTTTCCTTGACCAATCACAAGTCCTTGAGAACTAATCAAGTATCCTGATGCCCGTTCCTTGCGCAATAAAAACCAAACAGAAACTTAAAGTAAAACCCTTTTTAACAAAATATATACTCATGGTGCTCAAAACCAACATCTTCCCCTTTGCAGTGAGACGATTTTCTCACATGTGGTAAGCAAGGGATCAAATTTTGAAATAGTGGGCGTGGCATGGCAATCGTTGTAGATAAGCGTTAAGGGAGAATCCCGCTGAAAAGTTTTATCGGAATGGTCTTGGGTAGTGATCATTCTGCTATTTTTGCTGTTCGCAAGTTACATCGTTTGAAACCGCTACCGAGAATTATTGTTACTCGGAATTTCAAACGCTTTAATTGTGATACATTCCTTGAAGATCTAATAAAAGCTCCATGGTCACTAATTGTATACATTATGTATATACATCATGTATATATATTATTTATATATATATATATATTAATATCTGCACTTGTATTTTTCAAAGTCATAGTTGTATTTTTTTCAGGGCTCCTCTGGATAACAGCCTTTGTGCTGAATGGACTACCCTGTTTAAATAAAGTTTACTTACTTACTTTAAACTTTAGTATCTGTAGGAGGGATAACGCCTTGCTGCTGCTCGGTGTCAACGAAGGAAAGACGCTTGTCAGTTGTTTTTTTATCCTGAAGTAGGACTATATTATTTCAGCAGTCTATTCCTCGCAATTAAATGATATGGATTTAATTTTGACCGGAAGATAATGTTAAAATATGATCCTTGTGGGTCAGGTGTTTTTATAAGAAATTCCAAAAAAGAAGCCTTAAAAATAATGTACATGCCGCAACGGGAATCGAAGTCATGCTTTCGGCACCGAGGTGCTTGGCAGCTACTACCAACTGACCGACGAATCTAAATGTCGAGAGCGAGGTAAATTTTAGTGCTCTCCATTATCATAAATAAGTATGATCCAAATTGATTGAAATAAATTGTACTTGCTTTTAGTTACGCGTCCCTCACGTTCTTGAGCAACCGAGAGCAATGGATTACCATGTTATCTCCATATTCCTTTTGGAAATCGACCAATGATAATTTCCTTTTTAAATCTGACAATGTACAACAGAATAATCCTAAGCACAAGTATTAGAAAAATGAGTTCTCGCAAGAAGATCAGTAGCACCTTTGCATGCGGGTAATGAATCGATAGATACAGCTTTCAGAGTCGATCGCAACAAAAAAGATAGCTGGTCTGCCCGGTGAAGAAGAGAATATGAATTGCTTTGAACTGAACGCCTGACGGCTTGCTTTTGACCAAATTTAGAACAGTCGATGAGAACGAGTTCCAGATGTTACCAGAAGAAATATCTGACAACCTAACCAGCTTAACCAAACTTTAAGTATACATCAGCTGATTGATTTATGAGCGAGATTAAGCCTATTTAATTAATATATGCGTGTTTGCTAGAATTAAAAGGTTGAGTATTTACAGGAGTCATGAAAGCAAATTCCCACTTTAACTTGAAAATCGTAATCGTGATGGGAGTATGATGCTTAATCAACATTCATCCAGCTTTGCAGATTATGTCATTGTTGGGGACTTTTACCACTCGCTTGGACGAATTAACGAACGGTACCAAGACTCTATACTTTTCTTCTTTTATTCTTTTCTCTTCTATTGTTGCTACTACCCTCTACTACCACAGCTATTTCTCTTCTAACTTCAGCCAGGAGTGCCAGCTCATTTAATGTAAAAGTCACAGACATGGTTGGGTTAGCTGACCGTGGGAATTTCCAAAACAGGATATTCAGTGTGGTAAAACTCAAGGTCAGTTTTACCAACCCAAACATGACCACCTAGCAAACTAGTTATCCTCAACCATAACAAGCGATCAAAATGTCTAGCACGGTAAGAACTGAGCCAAGTTCAAGCACACACTAATGTGATGCTTCTGATACAGGGTTAAGAGCCTCTCTACTTGAATTACAGCAGTCAGTGGGCTTTGCATCTAGAGCCCTCACTCAAACCGAGACTAGGTACGCTCAAATCGAGATAGAGCTCCTCGCCATTGTGTTAGCCTGCGAGAAACTTGAAGAGTGTATATTTTTGGGCGCGAAGTAATTAATGTAGACTAGCTTTAAATGCTAAAAAATCTAACTTTGTCATTTTTCGTCCTTATCAACGTAAACTGGACCTTACAGTCAATATTCAAATGTTTGATAATAGTGATCATTCTTTTACCTCTCTTGAATGTAAGGATCATATAAAATATTTAGGTGTCTTATTGGATAGTCATTTGAGTTGGAAATTTCACATTGACAATGTGGCGCTAAAAATAAGTAGAATAATTGGAATTATTGTCCGCCTTCGGCATCTCGTACCTTTAACCACTCTATTAACTATTTATTGCTCTTTGATCCTCCCTTGTCTATCCTATGGCGTGGCTGTTTGGGGCCAAGCTGCTAAATCCTTTTTACATAAAATCCTCGTCCTACAAAAACGTGTTCTTCGGCTGATATATTTTTCTGAACCCAGAGCACATTCATTTATCTCCTCAAAAATCCTCCCCATAAAAATGTTATACGTTGAATCAGTTTCCTCAATTATGTTCGACGTCTCATGTCCTACTGTACCTACTAACATTAGTAATCTTTTCATTAAAGCTACTGAAAAGCATAATCACGATAAGAGGTTCTCTTCTTTCGGCAATTTTTATATTAATCCATCGAGACTGAATCAAAGCCAGGACTCTTTTGCTAGCTTCAGAGCTAAACTTTGGAACTCCATTTGCGATGCTCTTCGTCAACTCCCGAAGAGAGCTTTCAAAAAACTCTTTAAGGATATGTTATTTTCGTTCCTAGAGACTGAGGATTACTATGTTGAATCGCCCCTTCTATTTAACAAAAGTACTAATTATAAAGTGGCTTTATAATTTATATTCTACATTGTAGTGTTACTTTTTTCTTATGTTTAATGATGCAGTTTTATATACGAGTTTTAAGTGGCTGTCTTTTTCTGGAAATGTTATTAATTTATGTTTAAGCTTTATTTGTACTCTATCACCACTGCTGTGCCTCTAATTCTCGCCCGCCTCGACTAGCCCCTGCTATTTTGTGGGCGTGAACGGTCTTCATGAACATGAAAGTGTAAATTAGATCAATGATAATTAGATTGATTAGATTAATTAGATTAATTTGTAATTTGTAATTTCCTATTAAGCTTTCTTCTTATTAAGTTTCAATAAACTTCAATGTAGAAACACACCACAAGCCCTTAGAAGTGATCTTCAAGAAGAGCCTCTGTGATGCCCCTGCAAGACTGCAGCGAATGCTTCTCCATCCTCAGTGTTATAATCTCGCAGTTAGGTACAAGAAAGTCCCCCTCATGTATATTGCTGATACTCTAAACCGTACTTACCTTCGTGAAACGGCATCTTGTGAGGAAGTGAAGTCTCTTGAGCTTGTGGACCTTGCGTGTTTCTCCATAGAGACTGGCACTGATTGAAAAAGATTCCTTCCATGATCACATCTGTAAATTTCTGAGGGAAGTCATCTTCAATGGGTGACCAGACGATATCCGTGATCGCGATCCAGCCCTCCGTCCTTTCTTCTAGTTCTGTGGGTAGCTGATTGTCCAAGGACACCGAATTGTTGTTGGTAAAAATGTTCGAGGACTGGAGACATTCACTGGACAAAAGTCCAATGGTTGGCATCGTCTTCGTTGACTTCCTTAAGACCTTCGATTCCATCTCTCATCATGTCCTCTTGAAAAAGTTGCAAGCAGTTGGTGTTACTGCTGATCTATAGTGCTGGATAAAAGATTACTTAGCTGACCGCTCTCAAGCCACCGTCGTAAATGGTTTTCACTCCGAAATCCTACCTGTGAAGTTTAGCGTGCCACAGGGATCCCTTTTGGATCCCACCTTGTTTTTGTTGTTTTGCAACGATTTGCCGGATATAGTTGGGGATTGCGATGTTCATTTTCACATGTATGCTAATGACACTACGAATTATGCGACTGCGTCTTCTCCTGAGTAGCTACTTTTGGCGACAAAACAAACTTATTCGATATACATTTAAATTCTCGAAGCTTATTGAGCAATTTCGATAAATTTAATTCATTGCTGAGAATCTTAATATGCCGTTCTCTGTGGTTGCTTTGTCAGAAACTTGACTAACTGATTGCACTGCAGAGTTCGTAAACATTACAGGATACAATTTTGTCTCCAACCATCGTAAATCGAAAACACGCGGCGGAGTTGGAATTTTATTTTACCAAACGGCCTTGAATACAAACTTTTCGATGCGAAGAATGCAAATTCTCAGATCCAGATGTAATTGAATCACTTTTCTGGGAAATTATCGTTCCTTACGGAAAAAAAAAGAAAAAACATTGTCGGTTGCGTGTACAGACCACCAAATCAAAACACTGCCATATTTATTGACAACTTCAACAATTTTCTCTCACTAATTTCTGCAGGCAATAAACATACACCTTCTCCAATACAATCATCGTGTTCCAACACAGGAATTTAACGACAGCTTATTTCACACGCCTTTCTTCCTCTTATCTCCAATCCAAAATGGTAGAGTGGTCCAAAATATCTTTGTGACGGATTGAGAGGTAAATACGGTATAGAAGACGATAGAAGTTAAGGGACAGATAAGGCACGTATACTTCTGTTGAAAACTTGTATATCGTGAAAAGTCTCATTTAAAGTTTCGTTTAAAAGGACATGAGAAGTCTCATTTAACGTTTCGTTTAGAAGGACATGTAACTCAGCTCACAAGTCCTTGAACACTGGTTAAGCATTGTAGCCCTCATCCCGCTGGCAACAAACAACAATACCAACAATAACAACAACACGCTAATGACACGTGCAAAATTATTACTGTAAAGCCTTAATTTACCGACATGATGTGCCGTTTAGAATAAGGCATTGCTCACTCGAAGGTCTCTGCTTGTGTTGATTCTTGTGGATGAGGTCCTTTAGAAACTAATTTTGGAAAGTTCTTCCGGCCGACATCTATACAGCTTTGCAGATTATGTTATGATAAGGGTTCATTGCAGGCTCATTTGACATAAAGGTAATAAACACCGAATTACCGAAAAACCTTCCCTAACTGCAGCGATCAGTTTTTTGTTGAATTCGCAGACGTTCAGTTTAAATACATTTGTTATGTCGGAGAATACAAGAAGGCCAAATGTTTTGAGAACCTGGCAAAACATTTATAGTATCACGTGATTAAAATCACACTTACTTTACAGAAGCCATCCGCACTCTCCTATTGGTAAGGATGATAACTCAACCTCTCTAATTTAAACAATAAATTTACATTTTCTTAAACCGGGAATCTGGTCGTCTCCGATGAAATTGAAAATCGAGAAAAGGTATGAATAACGCCCAGTGATCGGACAACTTAGTCGCATTACAAAAAGTGGGTTTTAACAAGTATTAATCTTTGAAAAAAGGTGAATTGGAATTATTGACAAGTCAACGATATCTGCGGGAAGTACCTAGTAGTACTAGGGATTCTTTTCTAAGTTCTGAATGTGCTGCTTATAGGCTGCATTTCTCATTTTAGTGAGACGTTAAGTCTTAAACTCAGATTGCACAAGGTTACTGACACCAGCTGAATAGGAAGCCAGCATTCTTTTACACAACTTCATAACAAATATTAAAGAGCGCTGTTTGCATTTTTCCGTCCAATTACAGGTACATCCAAAACAACAAACTCAGCAGCCTTCATCCGGGAATATTCAATAACTTAAAGTCCCTGGAAAGTTTGTGAGTGGTTGTGTTTTTTGTTTTTTGTTTATTGATTTTTTGTTCTGTAAATTCTAGAAATCAACAACTGAAATTCAAGTTACGGGCTCCTTTATACAGAAATACACTGAGTGATTTCTTTGGGTGCTCTATCAGAGTTGTTTCACCATAGAAATTTACTGATATAATTACATAACATAACGTAACATAACTTAGTATAATTTCAGAGCTGAGCAAAGAGTTTCCAGCAATCTGATTGGTCGAGCGGTTCCTTATATGACGCTATATAAACCGCTCCACGCGGTTTATAGAAAATGTTAAAATAAAATGTTAATAAATGTTACTAAAATGTTATGATTTTAGAAATTTCTCTGTTTTTCAGCTCTGAAATTATACTAAAACAATTATTCGCCTCAGGTTCGATGAATATTGTCGAATAATGCCCTCCACTTCGTCTCGGGGATTATTCGACGATATTCACCTCGCCTTCGGCGAATAATTGTTTAATAATTTTTATTTCTTAAGATAAAATCACATATCTTAAGTTACAACATAAACTCACAAGGAAAACTATTAAATGTCATATTTAAAAATTAACCTATTACTTAAAATGTTCTTAAACCTTTCAGTGTGGATTCTAGGGACAGAGGCTGACGTATTTCTAAGATTGTACCTCATGCTCTTTTCCTTAGGTAAAAACTGGAAAAACCGGCATTCGGGGTCATTCGTTTTTTTTTTTTTGTAGAGTGCCTTTTCCGCCTTCTCTAGCAAATCCCTGATATCTACATTCTTGGACATAAACTTCCTTTTCAAACACCGGTCCAAAAACTTCTGTATTATAGAAAGGTCGGAGTCTGAGGCACCATAAACCGGCAGGGCATAAGAAAAATTTGATAAAACTATAGCATTAAAAAGGTGATCTACTTCCTCCTGGGACATTCCTTCCTTACGTAAAGATCCTAATATGAATGATGACTTGTTCGCCTTAACTACCTTCGCGCGCACGTGACTACTACATTTACAATTTTGTTGGAAAGTAATAACTAATATGGATAACTCTGCACACTGCGGTATATCCCTAACTGACGCGACGTCCTGATTAAAACCTTTTTTTTACGGAAAATAATCTCCTTGCATTTAGTTGGACTGCATGTTAGTTGGACGATAATTGTAGAGTCATCAGCATATTTAAACAAGGCTGGGCGACCTTCTAGATTGAACTCCAAATCATTAATAAACACTTTAAAAAGATATGGCCCACTGACACTACCTAGTGTCGTACCCATATTAACCTCACGCCACTGTCCCTTAAAACCGTTATAAACTACTCGCTACTGGCGTTTCTCGAGAAAACTTAAATACCAGTTCACAATAAGGAGATTCAATGGCAACTGCCCAAGCTTAGATGAAAGAGTTCATCATTGACACAGTCAAATGCTTTGCTAAAATCCATTGCAAACACTCGGACGGCTTGCAGTCTTGCTCGTCTAAATAGCTGTAGATGATATGCTGCATGCTCAAGAGCGCATCAGTGCGAGTCACCCCTGTCTTATAAGCAAGCTGTGTTGAACTCAGATGCTGTTGGACAATGTCTCGTGCATGGGTGTTATACACATATTTCTCGAATGCACGTGCAATTACAGGCGTGATCTTAATTCCTCTGAAATCCTGCTTGCCCTTAGGGATGTCAACCTTAGGGAGGGGGATCGCGTGGGTCCTTTTCCACTAGGAGGGCCACTTGCCAGTTTTCAAGGAAACATTGCAGATCTTATGAATGACACTTGTGAAGATCTCAGCGTGATCCCTCCAAATCTAAAAGGGAATGAGATCTGGTCCCATAGCGGTTTTCTTCAGATGTTGAAAAGAATTCCACACGTGCCTTTCTGATATCTGAGGGGCTTCTAAGTTGTTATCCACAATAGCTGTTACAGGCTTCGTATATGCGTCACCAGTGCACAAATCGGCGAAGTAGCCGTTTAGCTCCTCCAGTGATTTAGTGTCCAATGTAACATTAGCAGAAATGCTGCGTCGTTGGGACAAGTTATCTACGTGCTTCCACCATTCTCTGGATCCGACAGGTGCCTTTGCGAGTGTTCTTCTGTACTTACTAATCAATTCGCTTAGTGTTTTGTTAACCTTAGCCAACCGATCTTTAGTGCTTTGAGCTATTCTTGACCTTACCATCATTAACGATTTTACTAAGGGTGTTATCCATACCGGATCTCGTGATGACATGCGCACCGATCGTAACGGCATACATTCATCCATGTGATGTTTAATTTTTGCCTCTAACTTATTCACTGCCTCCTCGACATCATTGAAGTTTAAGACACTGTCCCAATTCTCACTTGCTAGTTTTAAGTACAATCCCTCCTTACGGTGTCTTCTACAATCCCTAATGCAAACGTTTTGTCTGATCGGCTTTAGTTTCGTTCCTGCTGGTAAAAATGACCGCTGTGTGATCTGTTTTTATAGACACAAAGTATGGAGTGCTCTTTGCAAATAAATCCGGCCGGTTTGTGAAGACCTTGTCCAAATACGCATCACCCCTTGTTATTACGTAGTTGGTTAAAAAAACACTGAGTGAGCAGGTTGAAGGAAAGGATATAGCAAGTGGTGTGCCTTTCAATTAAGGTATACTTCATGGAAAGCAGTGGAAAAAATTAATAAACAAACAGCAAGTAAATGTCGATATGGCAGATTTCATAAATTTCAATACATTATGACATTGTTATTACTTATCTGCCACTGACGTCATTTATCACTGGTGGTTAACAAAGAGCTACCACCAAACATTTTTAGTGAATTGACTCCTGATGGTTATTAACAGGAAGGGGGACGCTGAACTTATCGAAATCATAATTAACCAATAGATATTCACGTTGCCGTGCGACTGTACAGATATAAATCAAAGGTGACATTAAAATGCATATGCATTGACGAAAAAAAACAAAAAGAGGTGGATACGATAACGATACTGTAACCAGTCGCCTGATAGCAGCAAAGAGCAAAATGGCACCACTGAATCCGATGACAGTACCCAGACTGGAGCTCATGGGTGCGATTTTAGGGTTACACTTAACACAGTCGTTGCTGACAGCCTTAGAAGTACCGATGCAAAACGTGACGTTTTACTCTGACAGTACAGATGTTCTATGGTGGATTCGAGGACGCGGCAAGGACTTCCGACCGTTCGTAGCCAACCGAATTGGTGAAATACAGATGTTCACTGAGCCGTCAAAGAGGCAGCATGTCTCCACCAAGGAGAATCCAGCCGATTTATGTACAAGAGGGGTCAAGCCTTCAGAATTAGCCAAATGTTCCTGGTGGTGGAATGGTCCTGACTGGCTAACAGATGATTTCAGTAGGTGGTCAAAGATGAAAGTCCAGGACAGACCTAGTGAAATGCCAGAGATGAGAAACTCGAAAAGGAAAGAAGACACGAATGTCTATGCAACCCTTATGACGTTTAATCTTCAGAAAGGAACCGCACCGAAACAGAGCAACACGTTAAAAGAGTGGAGACTAGATCCGAAACGGTTTTCCAGTTGGACACGTTTGGTTCGGGTACACGCGAGTGTGAGAAGAGTACTACAAAATATGCGCAACAGAGACAATAGGAATGAAAGTATGAAACTGTTGCCCGATGAATTAAAGGATGCTTAAGCAGAAATAGTGCGCCTGGCACAACGCAACCCTTAACGTTCGCAGGTTTTCTTCCATATGATACCAGATTTCCAATCATTGTACCTTGTGGACAGTGGGTGACGAAACTTATTGTGAAGCACTATCACAAGAGAGGAAATCTTGTTGCTGGAGTAAACTTCACTCTTTGCCAGTTGAGTGAGAGATTTTGGATTATCGCCGCACGCGAGGAGATTCGCGAATGGGATCATGAATGTAACGAGTGTATGAGAAGACGAAACAAGCCAGCTTGTCAGATTATGGCCCCACTCCCGCAAATGAGGCACCGTTTCAGCTTCAGACCCTTCGCCCAAACAGCCGTAGGTTTTGCAGGTCCTTTCTATACTGTTCAAGGACGCGGAAAACCACGACAGAAAAGGTGGTTGTGCCTTTTTACTTGCTTGGAAACACGAGCAGTGCATTTAGAGATGGCCTGGGGACTGGATAACGGCACGTTCTTAGATGCCTTCGCCCGTTTTACCACTCGTCGTGGAGTTCATAAAGACGTGACAAGCGACAGAGGCAAAAATTTCATGGGCACAGAGGGTGAGTTAAAGAAACTAGTCCGCCAGTTAGACCGAAAACATCTTCAGAACAAGACAGTCGAACTTGGAGTGACATGGAGATTCAATCCACCGGCTGCCCCACATTTTGGAGGAGCCCATGAAATAATGGTGAAAGCTACTAAGAAATCCACGCACGCCGTTGTTGGAGAACGGGACGTGAACGACGAGGAGTTAATCACAGTGTTCGCAGGGGTGGATTCCCTTCTTAATTCCCGTCCGTTGACTTATCAGAGTTCAGATCCACGAGACGATGTCCCATTGACACCTAACCATTTCTTGCATGGCCAAATGGGAGGACAGTTCGCTCCTGAGGCCGTTGAAACCACTACTTTGCATCAGCGTCAACGATGGCGAAAGGTTCAAGACATTATTTCACGTGTGGAGGAGATGGCTCAAGGAAGTTATTCCAGCCCTTAACAGTCGACCAAAGTGGACTTCAGAGTGCCGAGACCTAAAAGTTGAGGATGTAGTTCTTGTAAATCAGCCTGATACCCCAAGAGGACGTTGGCCATTAGGACGGATTGTTGAAGTGTATTCTGGACGAGATGGCCACACCCGTGTAGCTAAAGTTCCGTGTGGTGTCAAGACTGTCATGAGACCGATTAACAAACTGGTTCCGCTTGGAATTAACTGTTAATTGTTTAGTTGGAAACGCACTAGGACTACCTCCCAGTGTGGGGAGGGGAATGTTAAGAAGACGTCAATGAACTTGTGCGCGTGCGACTCGCGTGCGCGTGCGACTCGCGTGCGCGTACTTTGGGACTGCGTGGGTTAATAATATCGTAAGCAAATCACGCGGACCTTGTAATTTTGACGCGTGCGATTTTTTATAGGGAGTTGAAAAGTTTTTAGTTTATCGAGTAGCAGTTTTGGTTAATGGTCGTTGTCGTTTACCGTGAGTCTGACAGTTTACCCTGTTGGAATTAAAGCGTTTGTTTGGATTTCCCGTTTCGCTTCCGAACAGTGGTATCTGTTCTAAACCGGTTAAGAAAAATCAAGCCGGAATCCAGTGCGAACAATGTAATATGTGGATCCATGTAAATACGATCGAAGTGTTGTGAAATATCGGCTACTATTTTCAGCATCCTGGCAAACCGCCCACGTACGTGGATTTGCTCATAGTGCAATCTTCCGAACATGTCAATCTCATTCTTCCACAGTTCAGTGGGCTGATTTAACTCACCAAATTGCTTTGAACCGCTAAACAAATCGGGTTTACCAGAATTCCCCCCCCCCCTCCCCCCGCCAAACCAACTCTATAGGAGCAAAGAGAAATCAACTAGGCGAGGGAATTCAACATACCTCGTTGTCAACTGCCGAAGCGTAAAGAACAAGATAACGGACATCGCTGTTGAGATAAACGATCAGCAAACTGGTATTATCCTCGACTATGAATCCTGGTCGAAACCTGACATTAACAGCAGTGAAACCTTTCCTGAGAATCATAAGACCTACAGAAAACGCAGGGATAACAGTAAGCGAGATGGTGGAGTTTTCCAGGCCGTAAAGAATCATCCCATAGTGACTAGTCAGTTCGTTAAAGAATCGACTGGGCTCAAGGTAACACACATAACACCCTGGAAATTTTGTCATCGAACAATAACGACATCATTAGCGGAGTCAAAGTAATTGATGGCATAACTGATCATGATATTGTGCCATCTACTGTAAAAATATCATGTCCACGAAACGAAATGTGAAACGCAAAGTTTACATCGATACTGAAAAAGGCTGACTGATCGTATAAAAGGTAAATTTGTAATATCAACTAAGTTGAAATTATAAATTGGCCACCGTAAAGAGTTAAAATCTGAGGTTTTGCTCTGACGAAGGGCTCACGCTCGAAACGTCAGCTTTTTAACTCATTACGGTGGCCAATTTACAATTTCAACTTAGTTGATTTTACCAAATGACCTTGTTACCCCCACCGACGCAGCACCACAGTTTCTTTAGAAACTTACCCCTTTTGATAGTATAAAACACGAGCAACAAGTTTTAACTGCAACTCAGGAATTTAATTCAAGCGACGTATCAGTTTGAAAGAAATGTTCGCCATATAATGGACACTTGTAGACCTTAAAAATATGACCAGCTCGAGGCATAATCTGCTTTGGCTTACCCGATCACTTAGAAGGTAGACAAGAGCTAAAAAACAGCTTTATAACAAAGCAAAGAAGTTAGGAAATCCCGCACACTGGAATGAATTCCATGCTGCCAGAAAACGCGTACAAAAGAATTTGAAGTCTGCAAGGAAAGCACATCTCATATCTAGATCTAGATTTCCTCGGAGATGCGATTAAGGAAAACCCAAAATACTTTTGGTCATACATTAATAAAGCAATTCAAGAATGACGATCGCGGCGTAGCTGACTTCGAAGTCGATGGAAGAATTATATGCGATTGAAATCTGAAATCGGAACTTTTTAGCGATCAGTTCTCCAGTGTGTTTACGAGTGAAGATCCCACTAATATTCCTGCCGTCGGTACAAATCCGAAACCAAGCATTAGTGCAATCATTGTTACGAGCCAACGTGTTATTAAGCAGCTATGACCTTTGAAGCCAAACAAAGCTAGTGGCCCTGGTGAGATACCTCCGTGGTTCTTCAAGGCATATGCAGCGGAGATCGTTCCTATTGCAGCAGATATTTACGAAGCCTCCATCGCTACCGGGTGTGTACCATCTAAATGGAAACATGCTAATTTTTGTGTTGTGTACAAGAATGGGGGAAAGTCAGATCCCGCGAATTATAGACCCATCTCACTAACCTGCATCTCATCAAACGTCCTTGAACATATCATCTACATCCACGTGATGAAACACCCAGAACAACACGCAATTCTCACGGACATGCAGCACGGCTTGAGAGCAAAGCGATCTACAGTCAGACAACTGATTCTGACAATCCATGATTTGGCCGAGACTTCCGAAAAACAGTTCTGTCCATGCTACAGTTTTGGACTTTAGTAAAGCCTTTGATAAGGCTCCCCACAAACGCCTCATCACCAAGCTACAGTACTATGGCACTCGTGGACCCCTGTTTAGTAGGGTTGAGACATTCTTAACAAACCGCTCCAAGACAGTGGTGTTTGATGGCAAGAGCTTCCACCCTACCCAAGTAACATCTGGGGCACCCGCTTTGAATAACGCCGGATTTGAAATGGTCCAAGCTGCCTCATCTATTCCTGGTAAAGCAAGTAAGGTCTTGGGAATGATGAAAAGGAACCTCTTGAAAAGTCCCAAGGAAGTTAAAGAAATTGCCTACACGACCACAGGGCGCCCAAAGCTGGAATACGCTTGTGAGGCTCGGGACCATCATCTCCAAAAGGACATTTCTTCTCTTGAGAGGGTTCGAGGAAAGCTGCACTATTTTGTAACAACAACTATCAGCCTACATCCAGTGTTACTGAAATGCTTCAAGACCTAGGGTGAACCACCTTAGATTTGAAAACAACAATTTCTCGGCTAATTCCTCGATATAAGATGAGTCGAGGGAAAATTGATATTGACACTAATGTTTGCCTGCGCCTTCTCACCAAACTTAGGACATGTACGAGCCACAATTTTAGATATATTCAAGAAAAGCTACCAGGAACATTTATTTTATTCTTTTTTCCCCAGAACTATTAAAAGTTGGAACACCCTTGAACATTTTAAATCTGAGCTTTTAAATTATTAAGATAACAACAATAATTGGACCTTCTATTTCTTCACTTTACTTTCATATAGACAGTGTATGTAGCTGTAGACATTATTTTTAGCTGTAAATAGTTGGTGCGATATCTATACGATTTTACCGACTGAACATAAATGTAGATGTAGAAAGTCAAGCTTAAAACACAGAGAAAAATTAAAGTTTGGATCATTCACTACGACTGCTACGTTGCTCAACTTTCCTGAGAAACGTTCTGCCGTACTCATTTTTTATCTACAGACGATAAAAAAATTTGATAAATCAGTGCTTATGAGTGGGAGCTTTTCGGGATTTTGATGTAATCCTGCAAAAGTATGTCATACTGTGATTATGCACCGATCAACTTACAGCCTTGACATCCCCCTACCGGGCAACCCACGGGCATTTGATCTGCGCCCATGCCCAAGGCTTCGTTGCCATGTTGTAGCAGCTGCCTGGTTCATAGAAACAGTTTTATCAATTGTAGTCGTTACAAGGTGGAGAGATATCGAATTGCATTAATAATAAGCAGTTCCTTCGACCTTGGAGATAATTTAATCTTAGAGTTAACGTACGGAGTGTCTATCATAATATGCTATAATTGCAATGCTACTTAACTTTTCTATGTGAAAATTTTAAAGAAGCACTAACCCGGGCTAATAATACATTTGCACGTATATAGTATCAGACACCGATGTCCTTTGATTGAATCCTGTATCATATAGTTGCAGTTATACAATGTGGTTATGACTAATGATTAAAATAACGCACCCTATCGGATTAGCGATCTCCTCTAAACATGATTAAAATGATATGTTCTGATACGTATCCTACTTCGATTCGATTCAATTTCAATACTGTTACAAGAATTTATGTAAAACCCGTGTTATAGCTATAGTAATAGCTTGTGGTCTTGGCAACTAGGCCCTTATTGATGGTACGAGGTTTTGGAGAAAAAAAGAAATTTTTTTTCCTTCTTTTTTTTTTTTCTATAGAAGTAGCAATGTTAGAATAATCACCATAAAATTATCTTCGTTTTTGGGTCATCGCTTTTGGGTCTTAGGTCATAGCTCTTAGCTTTCGGAGGTCTTCGTTTTCGCTCTAAACCGATCATGAGATCAAATTCGTCAAATTCATTGACAGTTGCTCATATTATAGAAGAAAAAAATGTTTGCATCATGCTATATTTATATGGCGAGTAAGTTATCAATAGAAAATACCGGCTACGTAGATAATAACATTTAGAATGCTACTCCGTCGTTGAGTTTTGAGCTCTGATTGAACTGACTGCATAAAGAAAGCCGGGTTTTTTAGACACTGCTCCCTAATAGAAAATAGGGTGACTGATTTGCAACCTTCTTTGTGCGGGTTACTTTGGAGTCCTATTTCATTGTAGTTATCTACTTATATGATCCCTTAGTTGATTGGAAACTACTGGTTGAGCAGCATTGTCATCGTTATTACTAACCTGTCCTCGACATTATTTATCACAGGTGGTTACATGGCAATCAGTTAAAAGAACTACCACCAAACATTTTTGATGACTTGACTCGGCTGGAAAACTTGTGAGTAGCACTCTCTGACGTCTTTGATAATGTACTTGCACACAAGATAGGTTAAATCAAGAGCAAAGCCGATTCTAAATCCTCCCTTGATTGCAGAATTTAATTCATGTAAAAGATTCACTCAAGTTTGTTATATACTTATTTTTGATAATGATTTAGTTGGGATTTGGTTGAGCTTAATATGTAATAAATCTTTTATTCACCAAGCTTGTTCGGTCAAAATGGCTAGATATTGCATTTTCATGGGCCTCTACTTCGTCTCGATCCATAAAAACGGAAAAAAAAAAAGTCGGTCAATATCCATCCATCTTGACCTCACAGTTGGTCAATAACGCAGATCTATTGTCACTTGTTCTTCAATAATTTTTCAGTTGTGCAACCGTGGGAAAATGGACTGGAATTAATTTTTCTTAAGGAAGGATTTCTGGGATCAATTTCAAATGAGAGCATTTTTTCACCTTCTTTTATAGCATGTCCTTTTCTAAATTCACTGGAAAAGTAACTAGTGACAACAGACTCGTCACCATTTAAGGAAAAAACCAATGGCTGGGGCAACGCAAAGGTCTCGCCATTTCTTGTTTTGAGAAATGGGAAAAAGTTTACTGAAGATTTTGATCTTTTCACAAGTTAGATCGTTGAGAATTTGATTTAGCTGTAGACCATACGTTCTGTCAGTTTACTAGCATCATAAAAGATCCGGAATACTGCAAGAAAAAGGAGAAAACGCATCTCCTTCCTCTTTTTAAGGCGGCAGGGGAGGTTATAGCGTGATAAACGCATTTGATCCCCATAATGATCGAGTTGGCAGATCAGTTTTAGATTTCGATCACAAGTAAGAATAAAGTGGTCCACTCAGGGAGGAAGAGAATATGAATTGGTCTAGCCCGAACATCTCATCTTTGCTTTAAACTCAAATTTAGAGCTGTCGTGGAAAACCAGCTCCAATGCTTTCAATAGTTTAGCTGTGATAGAGTCAACTCCTGACGCTTTCCCATTCCTCAATCTTTTTATAGCTTGTTTGACTTCACCTAGAGTTGGTTCACTTACTGAGATCTCTTCAATAATTTCAATAACTTCCGGTTCATATAGCTCATCACTTAAGACTGGGTTTTCTGGTTCACCCCTATTGAGTATTTCTTTAAAGTGCTCCGTCCATCGTGCCTGTACCTCTTCTCTTTTATTGAGGAGGTTTCCATTTTTATCTAACACTGCTATGGTTTGCTTTGGTTTTTCATTGCATGATATCTTCGTGAGCCCATATAGTGTCCTCATGTGTTGGTTTCCTGCAGACAATGTTCCTGTTACAACTAGTTCGTTGGTATCAAACATATCGCAAAGCCTTTCTCCATTAGAATTTTTTTGCCCCAGCCCGTGTTTGCCCATCACACTTTCGTAGGCCCAGTTATTGTTTCCAACCTTAGCATTCATATCCCCCGTTGCTATTAACATGTCATGCTCATTGACACTGTCTATCACATCCTGTAGCCTCCCATAGAACTTATCTTTTGTCTGTTCATCTGCATCTTCAGTGGGTACATATATATGGGAGGATCATAAGTTTAATTTATCTGGAATAGAATCTGGCTTGAATAACCCTTTCGCTCATCAGACTCCAGTCAATTAGATCTAGAGATCTTGTTGCACGTTTTGACATCAGTATGCAAACTCCCTCCCTATGGTTGTCGTCAACTCTTCCAGAGTAAATGAAAGTTTCGCTCTCTGCAAGTTGCATTTTTCCTTGTCACGTCCAGTGCGTGTCACTAATGCCCATTACATCTATACCTCTCCTTTTCATTTCCCTCGCCGCCTGTGCAATGTTGGCACTTCTGTAAAGTGTCCTTACATTCCAGCTGCCTATCTCCATGGTGTATTTCGGGTGTAACAGTGGCTTGATCAGACAAAATTCGCGTAGTTTTTGGGTTGTAGGACTTGCGGCTAAACTGAATTTAAAGTTGCAGTTTATTACAACTCGCATATCATATAACTTACGTGCAGCTATGCGAATAGTTAACAGCTATCTATGTAGATACCTCGAGCGGGCATTAGATATGAGATGGTAAATCGGAAGGACGCGCGAAGCGCAGACTAGAAGACTACGATCGGTAACGTAACCAACAAGTGCAAATGGAAAAAACTGCGTTGGTCAAATTAACCTCTTGCAAATAATGCTGTGCTAGCCACTCCTTTTTTTTCACTCTTATAATTTTTTAATTAAAACGAACGGAAGTTAATGCTTCTTCCGACTGTAAAAAATGAAAATAATCACACGAGATACGTGTTGCTGTACAACCGAACATTAATCAAAATGCAACGCTAAGAAATTTACACAGCCGGCTCTTCATATTTATTCGAAATACAGCAATTTCATTAAAATCTAAGAAATTTTCAAGAAAACGAGATAGGGTACAAAATTTCCTAAGAAGCACTCAAGTGCGTTTGAGTTTTAGCTCAGCCTTTAAACGATAAAGCCGTGCACAGAATTTTTGTTCAACCGTTTTGTTTGGTGGAACTGATCGAGAGAAGTAAATGAGAACTGATTAAATTTAGCTAGCAACACTTACGTGAATCGAGTGAACCAATCTCAACAATAAAGTGCAAAATCCCGAAGCCATGAATCTGACATAGACCGTTGACAATGTAACTGAAAGTGCAGAAAGTATATGAATAACGCCTTGTGATCGGGCAACTAAGTCGTACGAAAAATGCGTTTTAACTAAAATAAATCTTTTAAAATAGTTAAATTGAAATTACTGAGGAGTGAACAATATCTGCGAAGAGTCGTTAGCGGTACTGGGGATTATTTTCTAAGTTCCGAGTGTGCTGCTTATAGGCTGCATTTGTCATGCCTCCAAGACGTTAAGTTTTAAACGCAGATTGCTAATTATAAAGATTCAGAACACCAAAAATGGGAAGACGGCTTATTTTTTTTTACTTGCTTACCCTCTCACATCTATAAGATGGCACTGATTGAAAAAGATTCCTTCCATGATCACATCTGTAAATTTCTGAGCGAAATCATCTTAAATGGGTGACCAGACGATATCCGTGATCGCGATCCAGCCCTCCGTCCTTTCTTCTAGTTTTGTGGGCAGCTGATTGACCAAGGACACCGAGTTGTTGTTGGTAAAAATGTTCGAGGACTGGAGACATGCACTGGATAAAAATCCATTGGTTGCCATCGTCTCCGTTGACTTCCTTAAGACCTTCGATTCCATCTCTCATCATGTCCTCTTAAAAAAGTTGCAAGCAGTTGTTGTTGCTGGCGATCTATAGTGCTGGATAAAAGATTACTTAGCTGGCCGCTCTTAAGCACAGTCGTAAATGGTTTTCACTCCGAAATCCTACCTGTGAAGTTTGGCGTGCCACAGGGATCCGTTTTGGGTCTCGCCTTGTTTTCGTTGTTTTGCAGCGATTTGCCAGATATAGTTGGCGATTGCGATGGTGATATTCACATGTATGCCGATGACACTACGACTTATGCGATTGCGTCTTCTCCTGAGTAGCTACTTTTGGCGACAAAACAAACTTATTCATTATACATTTAAATTCTCGAAGCTTAATGAGAAATTTCGATAAATTTAATTAATTGCTGACAATCTTAATATGCCGTTCTAAATATTACAGGATACACTTTTGTCTCCAACCATCGTAAATCGAAAACAGGCGGCCGAGTTGGAATTTATTTTACCAAACGGCCTTGAATACAAACTTCTCGACGCGAAGAATGCAAATTCTCAGATCCAGATGTAATTGAGTCACTTTTCTGGGAAATTATCGTTCCTTATGGAAAAAAAAAGAAAAATCATTGTCGGTCGCGTGTACAGACCACCAAATGAAAACACTGCCATATTTACTGACAAACTCAACAATATTCTCTCGCTAATTTCTGGAGGCAATAAACATAGACCTTCTCCAATACAATCATTATGTTCCAACACAAGAATTTATTGACAGCTTATTTCGCACGCCTTTCTTTCTCTCATCTCCAATCCACAATGGAAGAGTGGTCCAAAATATCTTTGTGACGGATTGAGAGGTAAATACGGTATGGAAGACGATAGAAGTTAAGGGTCAGATAATGCACGTATACTTCTGTTGAAAACTTGTATATCGTGAGAAATCTCATTTAAAGTTTCGTTTAAAAGGACATGAGAAGTCTCATTTAAAGTTTCGTTTAAAAGGACATGTAACTCATCTCACAAGTCCTTGAACACTGGTTAAGCATTGTGGCGCTCATCCCGCAGGGAACAAACAACAATACCAACAATAACAACAACACCCTAATGACACGTGCAAAATTACTGTAAAGCCTTAACTTACCGACATGATGTGCCGTTTAGAATAAGGCATTGCTCACTCGAGTCTGGAAGGTCTCTGCTTGTGTTGATTCTTGTGGATAAAGTTCTATAGAAACTAATTTTGGAAAGTTCTTCCGGTCGACATCTATACAGCTTTGCAGATTATGTTATGGTAAGGGTTCATTGCGGGCTCATTTGACGTAAAGGTAATAAACACCGAATTACCGAAAAACCTTTCCTAACTGCAGCGATCAGTTTTTTGTTGAATTTGCAGACGTACTGTGTAAATACATTTGTTATCTCGGAGAATACAAAAAGGCCAAATGTTTTGAAAACCTTGCAAAACATTTATAGTATCAGGTGATTAAAATCACACTTACTTTACTGAAGCCATCTGCACTCTCCTATTGGTAAGGATGATAACTCAACTTCTCTAATTTGAACAATAAATTTACATTTTCTTAAGCCGGGAATCTGGTCATCTCCGATGAAATTGAAAATTGAGAAAAGGTATGAATAACGCCCAGTGATCGGACAACTTAGTCACATTACAAAAAGTGGGTTTTAACGAGAATTAATCTTTGAAAAAAGGTGAATTGGAATTATTGACAAGTCAACGATATCTGCGGGAAGTCCCTAGCAGTACTAGGGATTCTTTTCTAAGTTCTGAATGTGCTGTTTATAGGCTGCATTTGTCATTTTAGTGAGACGTTAAGTCCATCAAACTACAGGTACATCTACAACAACAAACTCAGCAGCCTTCATCCGAGAATATTCAATAACAAAGTCCCTGGAAATTTTGTGATTGGTTGTGTTTTTTGTTTGTTGCTTATTGATTTTTTGTTCTGTAAATTATAGAAATTAACAACTGAAATTTAAGTCACGGGCTCCTTTATACGGTACTACATTGAATGATTTCTTTGGGTGCTCTATCAGAGTTGTTTCACCATAGAAATTTACTGATATGATTACATAACATAACATAACATAACTTAGTATAATTTCAGAGCTGAGCAAAGAGTTTCCAGCAATCTGATTGGTCGAGGGGTTCCTTATATGACGCTATCTAAACTGATCAATTTATGTAGAGATTCCATCACATAGAGAACCTTTAAAAGAATCGTGTGTCTGCCTACCTCGTCTTTTCACTTAAATCAACCAAAATATGGCGTTCTCTGACGACAAAACTGTCTAGTAACCTCAGCATTTGAGCATGCAGGGTTTTCCTTCTTTTCGAAACGTTACTCACGAGTCTTACAACATTTAAACGGCCCTTTTTAACCCAGAGCTGCTTTGCCTTCCAGAAGTTCTCGGGGTTAGCTGACTCAACGACAGTTCACAATGTAATTTAACGGGTTGCGGCGACAGGACAATTCCGTGTTTCAAAGGCGTCTTTCCTTAAAAAGACAAAATTTTAGAACCGAGATTGTACGTATTGTCCCATCTTCGGCAAAAGGATGCCTCTTGTGTAGATTCGTTTGAAGACAGCCTCGGCGATTCTCACTAAGTGAATTTCTTTACGACTATATGCTCTTTTATGTTGTTCTTTGTTTTAGGTACATTTACCATTCCAGTTCTAGAAAAAGTATTAAAAGAAAATTCAACATTCCTCTTCTCAAGTTGATTACGCCTTACTACCTTGTGCACTTTTCTAAAACACCGAGGGAATATTTGAAAACCTGACCAGCTTAACTGAACTTTCAGTATATATCAGTTGATTGAACGATTGAACGAGATTAAGCCTCTTTACCACTAACAAGTGTGTTTAGTGATTATGAATGGTGAAGTATTTTCTAGAAACATTTCAGCAAATTTTCATCTCGCTTTGGAATCTATTATCACCGTTGTAGTTCTGTGCTAAATCAAGCATCATGCAGCTCAGATTCTGTTGAGGGGGGACATACCTAGAACGATGTCACATGAAGACCGTGAGAAATATTAAGTTACCGAAAACTTTCCATAACTGCAAAGAACAATTTTTTTTCAATTTGCAGACGAGCTGCTTAAGTACATTTGCCATGTCGGAGAACCATAATTTAAAAGCGAAATGCATTGAATACCTTGCATAATATTTATAGTTCCACTTTGTAGAGGTAACCGAATGGGGCTTAGTGAAATAAAGGATTAATATCACACGTGTTTTCAAAGTTACAAAAATTGCCCAAGTCGCTGACAATGACTTTTGAAATGTTTCTAAAGCTCTAATTTTCCGTTAAGATGCGCTTTATGGCAAAAGAATTAATATGCCATCGATCACTCGATTCTGAATTTAGAATCTGTTCATTCGTATCGAGTGCAATTTGTGGTCTTTGAAAAAATTGACAAGTGCTTATTTATTCCAAATTTCAGGAGAAAATCGTGTGATTATTTATTAATAATATACATGAAAAAATACGAGGTAGCTTCAATTCTCATAACTACGCAGAAGAAAAGCGCGCGCATCACGTGCAAAAATAATTTATTCAAACATTGCAAGTGACATTGACCTTGACATTGACCAATCATTCTGACCACTCAGAATGTCTGGTTTGTTTCTTTCTTTGCACTGAATTAGCGCTCTTCTGCACTGAATTAACTGAAATTTGCATTCATCTTAACCATTGAGAACTGAGAAATTTTTTCATGTATATTATTAGATCTAAAGTACAAAGAAAGTACTTCGGCCATCGGCCTTACAAGTGTTCAAAACAAACAGAAAATTAAAACCTAGTAATTAACTTAAAAGTTACCTCTTGACTGCCTCCGTAGTTGTCGAACATTGTGGCAAATACCTGGTTAGCAATTAGATTAACTGTTTAGCTTGAATTGGTTGAAATTGAACTGAACTACTGAACAAATAGATTACGCGTCTTTATTGAAACTTTGTACGCGACAAACATCGTGACAAGTGGTGCAATAGAGAGATTTAGCAATAGGACGGGAATGTCATTTCAGAACGGGAGAGCGCGCGGAATAGTCTGGACACACCATTCGACTTCCGGTGTTAGCGTTGCCGTTCTCCCAAACAAGTCCAGGACGTCACTTCGCTGGTTTTCCCGTCGCGATCAGAACGTCTGAGATTTCCGTCAAGTGTGCACTTGTAAATCGATCCAAACGAGATAATACTGTTTGGAAGTATTTCAAAACTCATATTCAGGATAATTGGGTCCCTTTCTATGTGTTAATTGGTGCATTTTGAAAACTTGTCGCTTCAATATGCTGAATTCCCGAAAGGAAATTGGAACACAATCGTTGGCAAGCGATCCAAGCTTTCAGGACTCAGTTTGCTTTTGAATGAGCAAGGCATTAGACAATAGAAGGGCTTTTCTTTAATACATTTCTTTAAGCCTATGTGAAAACTCTAAGAATGGGATGCCGTTGAATTTTATCGTAAATCGATTCATCGATAACCATGCTGCATGTTGAAGTTTGGAGCAGTCAATCAAGTGAACTATCACGAAGCTTACATACGGTAAAATTTTTTTATTTATTTGTTGTCGTAGTCGTTTTTACCGATCATAAATGAATGCTTTGTGGATTGAAGTCAGAGATAACCAATTTGAGAATTTTCTCGGGTTTGTACTTTTTTATGTCTTAAAGTTTTTTAATCAGCGCTGATGAAAACAAGAAAGTCGAGCTCACGCAACAAAAGAAAATGACAATCAATTTTATTTCGACACGACTTTCTAAATCAAATAATTTAATTTAGTCTTGAACAACGTCGTCGAAAAGAAACAAAACAAAACAAACAAAAAACCGAAACCAAGTCTTACGCTAAGCCTAACGGTTTCATGGGTGACTTGCATTAATTCTTTCAGCGTTAAACAAGAAATCATCATAAACAACTTTGTCGTTGGGTCGCTTGGTTTCTACATGGTTTCGCCATAACCCCGTTCAAAATGCTTTGCACCTCTAAGTATTCAATGTTCAAAAGAGATGTAGCGTCATGAATGAATAGAAATATTCAGTGAACAAGGGTAAAAACGATGATGATTTCCAAATTATACTTTGTAAAATTGCGAAGAAAGACGAGCAATGCTAAATTCTAATGGCACGAAACGAAAAGACAGCAACACAAATCGCAAAAAAAATATCTAATGGGCTCTAAAATTCGATACAGGAATCAACAGACACGAGTCTTACCTGGGATGGATCAATTATAGAGTTTAATCGCCCATGTGGTTCGTAGATTATAAACATGTTCGGGCCCGGACCCGTAGTGGGAGGATCTCACGCCCCCCAGTGAGACTAGACTTATGACGGGACCACCCTACTGAGGACATTTTTTGTTGCGTTACTATTATGGTATATAAAATTACATGTGCTTTTCGCTTGAAGTTATTTTAGTAGTCTGAACAAAACATTTTAGTAGTCTGAGCAGAACAAAACATCTAACTTTCCGTAACTATAATTATCCTCTGTTTGCGCTTGTTGCATCACTCTCAAAGAGGATAATTTCGTTGTCCTTAAAGCTGTTTGTGAAAGCGAAAATTTGTGTTGGCGATCTTTGAAAAGCCGAGATTAGGCTATTGAAGAACAAATGTTGCGATGACGCCTCGAGGTAACGACTGCTAAATCACTTCTGAAACACAACGGGGCGACGTTCTCGACCCAGTTTCTTACCTGTATTTTTGTTGCGCGGGCCGTTGTCAACTGACGTTCCCGTCCTCTTGCTAAATCTCTCTAATCTCTCTAATATATAAATTTGAACGAAGCGCACGCACAACCTTGAATATGAACAGCGCGCGCGTTAAACATAACTGTAACTGACACTCCGTTACAGTTTGAAATACGTACCCTATTTTTAATCTCGACGATTCACTTGAACATAACACAAAAAAATACAGAATTAACAATGCGAACTTAAACTCGACGAAACTAAAATACAACGAAAGGAATACGAAAAGCTACAGGAAAATACAAACGAAAGCGTAACTACTTACAAGATCTGTACGGCACTCCGGAATAACAACGACTGAATAAAAATTACAACTACGATGTTATATAGCGGATAAAGGCTAAAACAATAGACTAAACAAGGCTACACAATACTCAAAGGCGATTACATGAAACAACGCTGACAAACTTAATTTACATTTCGACAGCACGAAAAAATACAAACTAATAGATACAGAACTGAACTATCGAGACGAGAACTATTTACACTAATTACAATTAACAAAGACGAACGACAGAACTGATAAAAATAAATAAATAAATAAATAACTCTCGTGGCTACAATAACAATTATTTATAATGAACTGAATATTCAGCGAAACACACAATACATTCAGAGTATGGAAACGCGAATAAGAAACGATAATTGGAAAGAAAACGGCGAGGAACTTACGTTTCAAAACCCTATATATAGCAATGCTACTTCTCGCATTTAATGATATTATGCACACGCTTTTGAATATTGATAATTTGCATTAGAAGTTTCAATGGCTCATCCCGAATCGTCTTCTTAATTAGTTAGGGTGGCACGGGAGTACATTGGGGACTAAAGAAGGAATTGCAGTCTATCTATTTATTATTCCTCTTGCTCCCGTGCCGCTCGTAATGTAAATACGTGGCTTGGTTTGGAAACAAATGTATGACACTGATAACTTGCAATGGCACAGTTTTTCGATCACCCTGTTATTTAGCTTGTTTCGTACTTTGTGAGGGTTGAAAACTAAAACCTTTAAATGTGATTCCTTCTTTCATGGACCAGGAAAACATGAAGGTTCAATGAGTTAGACACAGTTTCCAGTACGCAAATTCACCTGTCCAAAGGGGGTGTGAGATCGCAATAGCTTTTTTTTGAGATTCATCTACTGCTTTGCTAAATATTCTCATCCTGTTAAAACTAAAATGTTGCGCAAAGGTGCCTACAGCTGGGAATATAATTACCCTTTAGTAGATACACCTTTAGAAGTTACCAATGTAACCGAAAATGCAGAAAGAAATGAATGGCTCACAATGATTGGAAAGCTAAGTGGCGTAAAAAAAGGCTCTTTAACGAAAATGAAACTCTATCAAATAGTAACTTGATATCACTAGAGGTTGGCAGAGACGTCCTTGTCGAGGATTGTAACTTCGACGCAATACAATTTGAAGTATCGCGTTAGACTACAAGACGTAAAGGACCTGGTATCGAGGGGTGCGGGTTCCAGTCCTACTGCAGAGATTATTGAAGCTACTCTTTCAACTTAGGAGTATATAACTTAAGCTCTGAGCTCTTCCAAGTAAGGGATAGTTAAGTCTAAGCTACAATTGTATACTTTGAACAAATTTTGTCCAACATCATGTGGTACATGGAGAATGTTTAACCATCCGTCAACATTACGTTAGATTGGTATCCTAGTTGTGTTCAATATTCATTTAACATTTTGCTTCACGGGAAAATGTTTGATGGTTATTAAGCAAATATCGAAGTGTGGATGCACGTACGCGTGGATGGTTTGGAGAGTAGGAGAGAAGCGGAAGAGTTGCTCAAAGGGCAGAGGTTTTCTCTTGGGCGGCTATCTTGACGGACAGTAATACCGATAAGAAAGACTCGGATGAGCGACAAACTGCGCGTAGTTTTTGGGTTGTCGGACTTGCGGCTAAACTAAATTTAAAGTTGCAGTTTAGTACAACTCGCACATCATATAACAGCTATCTACTGGTAGATACCTCGAGCGGGCATTAGATATGAGATGGTAGATCGGAAGGACGCACGAAGCGCCGACTGAACTACGACCGGTCACGTAACCAACAAGCGCAAATGGAATAACTACGTTGGTCAAATTACCCTCTTGTAAATAATGCTGTGCTAGCCCACTCCTTTTTTTTTTTCACTCTTAATGTTTTTTAATTAAAAGAACCGGAAGTTAATGCTTCTTCCGACTGTCAAAACTGAAAATAATCACGTGACATAGGTGTTGCTCTAAAACCGGAAATTAATCAAAATGCAACGCTAAGCAATTTATACAGCCTGCTCTTCATATTTATTCGAAATACAGGAGTTTCATCAAAATCTAAGAAGTTTTCAAGAATACGAGATATGGTAGAAAACATCCTGAGAAGCACTCAAATGTGTTTGAGTTTTAGCTCAGTCTATAAACGATGAAGCTAAGCACAGAATGTTTGTTCAACCGTTTTGTTTGGTGGAACTGAGCGAAGGAAGTGAATGAGAACTAAAACAAAATTAACCAGCAACACTTGAGTGAATTGAGTGAATCAGTCTCAACAAAAAAAGTGCAAAATCCCAAAGCCATGAACGTGACATAGAGATCAAGACCGTACTGTCTTCAAAGGAAACTGAGATAAGACCAGTGCGTGCTATGTTATAAAGGAAGTTCCATCGAAGTCAAAAATGTTGTCGTATCTTATCTCTCGATGTCTGCTAAGTTGCTTGGAGCGGTTTGATCAATGTAAGAGTTTCTAGGGTTAAGAATTTGTTTACAGCTGTATGCTCTTTAATTTCATTCTTTGTCTGAGGTCCAGATATCTTGAGGAGGTCTGGAAATGTCTCGTATACACTGTTGCAATAGACAATATCGGAGAAGAAGCGGTCGGAAGTAATTCAGTAACAGATTCCTATTTGGTCGGAATGTTGAGCATTTTTCGACCAACCCCTCCCCCCTCCTCCACCTCAAGCTTTTAAACGTCTGTAACTCTTTCCAATTGAATTTTGTCTTCTGAAGCATGCACTTTTCTCACTTTACTGAGAAAGTGACCATTAACAGAATAGCAATCAGCAATTTAGAAATAAATTGGTTTCTTTTTTCTGTTATAGTCATTACCTTAAGACGGTTGATCCCATAGTTATTAGCTTAGCATATCAAAGTGCGCGTAACATTTTGACTATTTTCTGAGCAGCTATAGTTGAAGGTACCGTTTTTGGCCGAATCGTCAATATATCTCATTTTTAATCGTGGTCTTGCAATTGTTCATAAAGTGTTCAAAACAGAAAATGAAGACCTGAAAATTAGCTTAAAAATTACCTGTTGACTGCGTCCAGAATTGTAGTGCATTGTCGCAAATACCCGATAAGCAATTACAATAACTGGTTAGCGTGGTTGCAACTGAACTAAACGACTGAACTAATAGATTACGCACCTTTCATGAAATAGTTTACATGAAAAACATCGCGATAACTAATGCGATATATAAATTTGAAGGAAGCACGGGCAATCTTAAACATAAACAGCGCGCGCGTTAAACATAACAATTCATTATAATAAGCTGAATGTTCAGCGAAGCACACAATGCATCCACAGTATGGAAACGCAAATAAGAAACGATCATTGGAAAGAAAACGACCAGGAACTTACATGATTAAATTGACGAGTTGTGCGTTGGCTAAGCTATGTAAAACGTTCAATGCTGAGATTTTTTAAGCCCAACTTAACCAAAGTAGCAACATGGAGATCGCAAATGTCTCGATTTAGATCTAGGTTACCACAATTAAGACCATGTATAAGTGTTGCGATAAGAACACATAACGCCATCCCCACCCCCTCTCCCTCCCCAACTATTTATCCAGGACTCTATGTGACTTATCTACTTGTGTTTGTTGAAAATTTCTGTTGCATTCTGCGCTGTTTGATGAAGCTTTTAACAGCAAGAGTCAAATAAAAAGCTATTTCACAGCACCTTGGGAATGCTACCTCTCGCAATTAACAGTGTGCACACGCGTGTAAATATTGAAAACTATCATTACAAGTCTCAAAGGCTCATTCCACATTGCCTTCTTTATATATTAGAGCGGCACAGGAGCAAAGTGGGGACTAAAGGAGGGATTATTACTGTCTATCTATCTATCTATCTATCTATCATTCTTCGTGCTCCTGTGCCACTCGTAATGTAAAGATTACGGGGCCTGGTTTAGAAATAGCTTGCAATGGCAAATCTGACTCCTTCAATCATGGATCTGAGAAACGTGAAGGTGCAATGAAGTTGAGAGATCCAATTAATCTCCTTTAGGAATCTATTTCTTGAATTGGTAAATATTTCTATCTTGTTGAGAACGAAATGTTACGCACAGGTGACTCGTGCCTACTGCTGGGAAAATAATCACCCTTCACTAGATACAGCTTCAAGCAGTAGAAAGATAGAAAAGGCACACAGTGATTAGACAACTAAGTGGTTTAAAAAAAATGCTCTTTAACGAAAATGAATCCATATGAAATAGTAAAGTGATATCACTGAAAAGGAACCGATATCAGCGCAAAGCCCTTAACATCAACTGGGGATTCCTTTCTAACTTCAAAATGCTTTGCTTATAAACCCCATTTGTTATGCTACTTGGTGGTTGAAGTTTCGAACTCTGATTGCACCAGGCAATCACAAATCTTTCCTTAATTACAAATTGAAGATCTTTTTAAGTTTCGTAACAGAGGTAATTCATATATATATATACAACAACTTTTGATAATGATTTAGCTTGGCATTCGCTTATTTTGCATTGTTTCTGAGTGAAGCTACAAGATTATTACTAGCGTAGAAATAAATAATGGTAATTGAAATGAGTGGAGTCCAAGTTGGTATGATTCTAAAACAAAATTGAACGACGCGAAGTTCAATCACCACTTTATAATTATTATATCTATTCTGAAATCGCAAAATTCAGTCGCTCAATACATTTTTTGTTAGTCTGGACAAATAATATTTCATTGATCCAGCATATTGAGCAGGTCTGCAAAAAAATGCAAAGGTTGTCTCTCATTTTTCTGATAAAATTGAGTTCTTTAAACAAGCCTTGAGGGCTAGAATTTTAGTAAAGCTGTCTCATTGGCCAGGAAAAGATGACATTTGGAGCATAAAATGAAGCGATTTGTGACTAAATCGCATTGTTGAGAGTGAGTCAGATCGCAAGAAGCACAAGTGATTTCGAAATGGTGTAATCATGATATACAAAAAAATCCAAGTGGCTATGAGCTACTGAACTCAGGAGATCAATAGTGGAGAGATATTGCACCTCGAAGCCACTGAAAGGACTTCGTAATGAAAGTTTGGTTATGGCAAGATATATTTTATCTATACGGTCTACTACCGTAGAGCCCGTCTGGTGTCATCCAAAGTCGCATTCAGTCAGGAAGAATTTTATGAGCATTCGCTTATAAGTAGTACTTCTTAAAACCCGGTTAGGTAATCGCGAATCTCGAACCAAAGGAACGGAGAGAAGGGCAGCAGCCATCAATTTTCCTTCTTTTGTTTTTTCTTTCCCTCGAAATAATTTCTGTTCATAGATTTTATACTTAAAGGGCCGAAACATTTGGGAAATTATGAAATCTACACTAGAAGCCTTTGGGAGCTTGATTTGGTTTGTATGTACAACTAATTTTGGACAATACATACATGTAAAGTAACCCAATGCTGAGTGTAGGTTTCTATTATTCAGTAAGGCACAAAGTTCATTTTTCAGTTGGTTGAGAGCAAAATGTTTACTCCAACTTGATTGTATTTGGGTTTTGCGGGACTGTATTTTCAATAACTATCACAGAAAAATTTAGTTTAGGTAGGTGGATATGGGGTTACAAATGGAAGAATCTAGGGGAAAAAGATTGGTACATAAGATAAAAACACAAACAATATTTTAATGAATCATATGTTAGGTAGTACTCTGAAGTAACATTTCATTAAAACTACTAATAGTTTTTAACCCAATAAGATTCACAATTTGACCTGGAGGTTTTCATTTAACAGGAAGTTCAATAGAGAGAGGTGTCACCATAATAGATTTCAGGAACAGAAATCAGAGACATAACTTAAACACAACAGAGTTCAATGAACAGGCAAGCGCATGATGGTATCATATGATTTAAAGTACCAGAATCTTTCAAGTTTTCTTATTATTGATATTTTTATTTCATGCCAGTGTGTTTCCCAAATTCAAACTATGTGGCTACATGAAACGAAAAGATGAACTTGACATCATCATGTAAATGGTCAACTTGATATGCTATCAGCTGAAATCTTACTCAAGAATAAAATTTTGTCAGTGTCTGTCAATATATCTAAAAAATTCAAGCTTTTGTTTATTTTGGTCAGCTGCCATGTATATCAATCAGCACAACCTACTTTGTGTAAATCTGATTGGTTTCTAGTGTGATCTATTGTTGCTGAGCCTATCAGCGGTTTACATTTGTACTTGAGTGGTTACTTTTGCACTAGTGATGCATGAGTATGACACCTAGCTGTTTTCAGCCAATCATGAGTGTAGTTTTTCATGTATCACAGTATTGCGATGAATTAAACAAAACTAAACAAGTAAATGAAAAGGAGTTGTTGTCTACCAAATAAAGACCTAATGCAGATGTATTGTTATCAAATTTAAACATCAATGCTCATCTGAACCATTATGAAGAGAATTTAGAGGACTGCTAGCGTACAGGAAGTCAAGAAATGTTAAGGTCTGAATAATTCTAGGTATTACTTGGAAACATAACTCTAATAATCACATTAATAATAATCATTACACTAATTATAGGGCCCTATAAGCAATGGAATATGAGTATTGTAGAAAATCATTCCTGAAAACCAAAACATCACATCATTCCACATTTTGTGTTATGCAAAAACTTGTTTCAATACTGGCGAGTACAATATTTTTAAAAAGAACATCATAAGCATTAAACTCCAAAAATGATCCTAATACAACGCGGTAAGATATCCTTTGTTTTTACGAAATTGTCATAAAAGCCAATCCTTGACCGGTATTGTACAATCGAGATCCTCGTACTTACTTTCGTTGTTTTGAAATATGCCTCCGTGAATTCTCAACAGTGCAAGGAGAATGCAACTACGATACAACTTATTTCACTTTATGGCGCTTCCAGGAGGCTTCAGACAGTTTCAAACTCTTTCAAACTCTTTCAGAGATTGAGTGGTGCAACCCGCACCGATAGATCAAACCAATAGTTGTTGGGTTGCGAGAGTGCAACGACTCCTTTCAGTGTAGTTGAACTCGTACCGAAGATTCTAGCTGTTAAATGTTGTTTTTTGAGAGCGTAAAAGCTCTGACTTGCACAAGCTACAGTCATAACACATGCCGGATCTGGGTGCGTTGGCTTGTGTGAGGAGAACTAACTCGTCAAACGATCACCTGAAAACAATTACTCGAGACCACGCTTACAACCAAGATGGCTGACTCAGACGAGTACGCCTTACGAGACTAGACTCCGTGACATGCGTTTGACTCTCGTCGACACCAGGCGGGATGGTGTCGACGCTGATTCATGAGTGAAATTTGAAATCTAAGTTATTTGCATGCAGACGCCGTCGGGTAAACATCCCTTCGGGGCTAGCTGATTGAATGCGTAATGGCAATCAACTGTCTCTGGCCTTCTCTGGAAAAATTCAGCAGAAAAGTCAATTTGCGTGAATTTTCTGGCCAAACTGCGGCTCTCGATGCTTCTTGTTGGATACATAGGGCTTTGTATTTGTCCATACGTAAACGTGGAAATCGAGAGTGGTGAGAAATTTTAGTGATGATCCTTTTACTTCGTTTAGACAGGTGTTTTTTCGATTATAAAAGTCCAGTATGTTTTGTTTTCAATTGAAGATTTCATAGTATATTTCAAAGCTATCTACAGACGGTGACGAACGCCGGCGTAAGGCCGTTTGTTGCCTTTGATCGCTATATAATTACCTAAAAGTTAACCATGTTCAAACGGTTATATCTGAAGATGCACTGGGAAGCGTTGGGGAGCGTTTATATACAGGGTTAGAAAAAAGATGACTGGGGCTGCGTTGGTAGGAGTAACGAAATAATTTGGATATATCAACAAAGTTGAAGTGGTAAATTGGCCACCGTAACGATTACAAAAGCTGACGTTTCGAGCGTTAGCCCTTCGTCGGTGCGAAGGGCTAACGCTCGAACGAAGGGCTCCGACGAGGGGCTAACGCTCAAAACGTCAGCTTTTGTAATTGTTACGGTGGCCAATTTACCACTTCAACTTTGTTGATACATCCAAATTATACCTTTGTTACGGATTGAGAGGTAAATACGATATAGAGGACGACATAAGTTAAGGGTCAGATAAGGCACGTACACTTTTGCTGAAAACTTGTATATCGTGAGTAGTCTGATTTAAAGTTTCGTTTGAAAGGACTCTTCAGACAACTCACAAGTCCTTGAATACTGGTAAAGTGTCGTGATGCTCATTCCGCACGCAACAAAAAACAGTAACAACAACAAACGCTAATGACAGATGCGAGATTTTTTTAAATCCCTAAGTTACCGACACTATGTGCCGTTTAGAATACAGCACTGATCACTCGAGTCTGAAAGGTCTTAGCTTTTGTTGATTATCGTGGATGAAGTTCTATAGAAACTAATTTTGGAATGTTCTTCTGGCCGATATGTTAAATAGTATCATTTTAGAAAATTTCCATTTCGCTGTGGAATCTAATATTATCGTAGCGGTTCAATGTCAAATCAAGCCTCATGCAGCTTGAATGATGTTGAGGGGGTACCTACGTAAGACGATGAGACATGAAGACGATAAGAAATATTAATTTACCGAAAAATTTCCATTACTGTATTGAACGAATTTTTTTTTCAATTTACAGACGAGCTGCTTAAATACATTATCTATGTCAGAGAAGCATAAAAGCAAAATGTATGGAATACCTTGCATAGTATTTATAGTCCCACTTTGTAGAGGTAATCGAATGATGAGAAGTGAAAGAAAGGATTAATATCACGCGTGTTTTCAAAAGCTACAGTAAATGCCCAAGTCACTAAAACCTACTCGTGAAATGTTTTAAACTCTAATTTTCCGTCAAGATGCGTTTAATGGTATAAGAATCAATATGCCATTGATCAATCGAATCTGAATCTCGAATTTTTCTATTTGTATCTCAGCTTGGATGAAATTCTATAAATGCATCTTTTTAAGTGTTCTACTGCCTGGCGCGTCAAATCTAAGTCGTTTGGATGGATTTAAGACTGCTAAATTCATGATGTTGAAATGATTACAGATGTTGGCGCGGCAGAGATATCTAATAGCTGTGACTTCTCATGGATTGTACCTACGTGAAAAATACACAGAGAGGAAATTATATAACGTTTTGCGTTCGACCACTTATACGGAAAGGACAACAGCTACCATGTATCATGATATCTAAAGTGGACTAATCTTACACGTAAGCGAGAGGGGATGGCGCTACGCTCCCATTATGGAAAATGAAGTTTGCTTGTGCTGAGAATAGGTGTCTGACGGATCCTCATTACTAATAATTGTAGACAGTTGGTAAAAAAATTACGACTCTGCAATATAAGGAAAATCAACTAATATTTACCCGGCACGTTGTGTACTATAACAAGTGTTTGGTGCGTTGAACCTGGAATCGAAAGGTCCAGGTTCGAATCCTAGCAGAGATCATTGTAGTTTCTCGAGCAAAACTCTCTTTCCTTCTTTGCCTCTGAGTATTGGAAGTTATGCACAGTTTGCATAAGTGTTTGGTTTTTTGAAACCGAGTAAAGGAAATGATTGCGAAAAGAAATCCAGCTAACAACACTTAAGCGGGTTGAGCGAACTAATCCATGTAGCTATAAATAGCTATCTGCTCTTTTGTTCTTTGTCTAAGGAAAAATTATCCTGATGTGGTCTGGAAAATATCGGTATAAAATACCTTTCAATTCACCAAGCTGCCACAATGATTGGGAGACAAGTCTGATAGTTTTTATTGTTTCTTTTTCATAGCCTTAATGTTAGTATTTTAAATTTTAAGTCTGTTAGAATGATTAAGTGGTGAATACTGTCTGTCAAGAAAACCGATCCCGCTAAGCCTACTAAACAATCAACAATGAAGAGATAATAGAGCGTGTTATGTTAATATCAATCATTTGTTGAATGATTGATATTAACATAACACGTGGCTAGTTTTCATAATCACACAGGAGTTGAACGCGAACACTGTCTTTATAAGAATTTCGAAGTACGCCTCTGGGAAACACACCTGATGTTCAAAAATTACGAGTGACCTACGACAAGAAGCGCGCGTAATAGGCTTACAAGCGTTAGATGTGCGCACAGAAACCTACGGAAGTCTTTTGGTGCCCGTATTTATGACCAAAATTCCCGAAGATACCCGCCTTTTAGTAGGCCGTGAGATTAAAAATGGCAAATGGGACCTCTCCGAAATATTGCAAATTCTACGAAACGAAGTGGAACAGTCAGCGACGAAGAGCTCACGGAAGAATGTTCCAGAGAATTTAAAGAAAAGGAAGGTAACTCAGAGAATGTGGCACAGGCAGCTACAAAAGCTTTTATTCCAGATCCGCGCGCGCGGTTTAGTTGGACAACGGTTTCCTAAATTAGCATACGCGAAAGAGAGGCTCTTGGGTCAAGCAACTCTGAAGACTACTTGAAGAAGTCTATAAAAAGTGAAGACGTTGTGAAAGATTTTAGGTAAAAAATCATGGTTAGACACTGTACATGTAGCCTTTGGTCGTACGAGCTGAAGTTTCTGCTATCAACCAAAGATCATCTCCAGAAGTGGCTGTTAAAAATCCGAGGAGAGAACACTCCTTTGGGGAAAAAACGATTTTTAGGCAGCAAGCATTTTGAACCTGAATGCTTTTTGAAGTTTCGAGGAGAACAGCGAATGCGACTATAACCGGAAGCTATCAGGCAGACATTCGCGACGAAAGTGTGTTCTATCAGTGTCAGCCGCTAGTTCGATTTTTTACACATGACCATGTCGAAATAAGGCAAATGCTTTATTGTTTACGTTCTTATAATCTTAATTTTTTTTTTGTCATCTTAAGCTTTCCTATAGATGAAATAGCAGACAACCTTTTGCCTGCTACAAACAGGAAGGTTGTCTTCCCCATGTACCAGTAATGACCATTCTGGACAATCAAGAAGACCAGTGCCTGTAACAGCTGCGGTGGTAGTGGTTGTTTTGTTCGCTCTGTTCACTTGTTTACATGTCAAGTTAAGTGCTGCCACTTTTCACGAGAATCGTCTGCTCATTAATTCTTGATGTACCTTATAACCCTGTTTATAAGCTAAATGAATAAGGCAAATGAATAAAAAGACAATTGTAACACTTTTAATCGCTTCTTTGTCTCTTTGACGAAGATTTAAGGTCGATCCATCGATCAAGCGCGCGATCCTTTTCCAAATGGCTGCCGCAAATTGATCGTCCAGAAAAACTCAAACTACGAAAGATCACTGTATCGGAGGTTAGTAAGGCTCGTAAAGATTTAAAATCGCCGGAAAAAAGCGACAGGTGTTGATTGTATTCCATCTCGTCTACTAAGAGACGGATCAGACGCCCTAGCTTCTCCATTGTCGGTCATTTTTAATTTAACTATCCAACAAAAAGTTATCCCTGCTGAATGGAAAAAAGCGAAGGTGACCCCTCCGCATAAATCAGGTTCAAAAGATGACCCAAGAAACTACCGCCCCATATCCGTATTACTAGTAATATCTAAAGTCCTAGAACGTTTAATCCACAAGCAACTTGCAAGTTTTTTTGACGATCATAACTTGCTCTGTAAATTACAATCCGGTTTTAAAAGAATGCACTCAACTGAGACGGCTGTAACTTATTTCGCGGACGAGATTCTCATGAATATGGATAAGAGCTTAGTCACCGGTTCTGTGTTTATTGACCTGGCAAAGACTTTCGACACTGTTGACCATGACATTTTGCTTTGAAAATTAGAGTATTATGGTGTATGTAACGAAAGCCTTCCATGGTTTAAGAACTACTTCACGGGAAGAAAGCAGTTCGTTCACATTGATTCTCAATCATCTGAAGAACTTGCCCTCTTCTGGAGTGCCACAAGGGTCCATCCTTGGACCCCTGTTATTCATTGTCTACATTAATGATTTACCACTTTGTGTCAAACACTGTTCTGTGAATATGTACGCTGACGACATAGTTTTATATATTGCTAGCCAAACAGTAGAAAATTTAACCTTTTAATTTACATTAACCAAGATCTGCAGTGTCTATCTGAATGGTCAGAAGGCAACAATCTTGTTGTCAATGTTTCAAAAAGTGTGTACTATTTACAACTCGAAGGCATAAAGAGCACGATTGTATTTTAAATCTTCATCTTTACGGAAAGTCTATATCTTGTGAAACTACTTTTATATACCTAGGCGTGGTGTTTGACAATTTTATGACTTGGAAGGCTCACGTTGACTATGTGTTTAAAAAGGTGGCGTCAAGAGTTAGTATTCTGGGCCGTATTAGAAGTTTCGTCACAAAGGAGGCAGCAACACTTGTTCATAATGCTTTAATTCTTCCCTTATTTGATTACTGAGACATATTCACAACTATTCCACAAGGCAAAGTATGAGGCTATCCTTACCAAAAGTAAAACAAAATTTTTGGAAAAGGACCTTTCTTTTTACTGGCGCAGAAATTTTTAATAAACTCCCTTTAAACATTGTGAAGAGTTAAAACATTCAAACGTTCTGCCCCAGAGCAAGACATTTCTTTTTATCTTAACTTGATATTTTATCTATTATTTTAGGTCTTAATCGTGTTTTGGCTTTGCAGTCTCACGCTGTTAATGTAGTTTTAAAATCCTACTCCTAGATATAAATAATTGAGAATTTTGATGTAATTTATTTTTAAGAAACAGGGCCCCTATGGATACCAGCCTTGAGCTGAATGGGCTACCCTGTGTAAATAAAGTTCTACTTACTTACTTACTTACTTACTAAAAGAAAAGTTCAACAGACGTTAAGAAAGTCTTGGCACCACACGCAGATGGGTATGTGTTCAATGAGATGTATATATGTATGTATGTATGTAATGTGGGTATGCATGTATGTATGTACGTTGCGATGAGATGCATTTATGCGAATGAGTGAGCATGCGCTTAGTAGAGTGTTATCGAGTGTGCCAGTCAGTGTTCCACGTGCTCGGATCAGTAGTTAAGTTATCGTGTAATTCAAGTCTTAACTATCGTAATAAATTCATTCAGCAACCTACTCAAAGTTATTACATATGTATGCATGTATGTATGTATGTATGTAGCAACATTTTTTTATCTTGTGGAGACAAAAACACTAAGCAAAGTTAACTCGTACCTACAGCTGGGAAAGCATTCATCTTCCAATGAAAACAGCCCTGGAAGTGGTTATGTAATCGAAAATGATGAAAGATGTGGATAATATCCGTAAATATGATCGGTACATACGTCTCGTAAGGCGTTTTCTCTTTTCCAGTCTTAACTTGAGTATTTTCAAATTTTAGACCTGTTTAAAATTACCAACCAGTTTATCAAAAACCACGTCATAGTCGCTGTGGTCGTCGCATAGTTTTACAAAGACCAATATAAGGGCATGAATAGCTACATTATGATATCATTGTCACTGTAGCAATTCAATGCATTTGTTCAAAAGCTACAGGTACTGCGCTGTCGCTTATCTTTAACACCTGCAGTTTGTTTTCCTTAAACAGATTCTATTTTCTCGATGGTAGGTTTAGGGTCCCTAAAGGGCCCCGCCCACGAATGTGCTTTAGTCGGCATTGTTATTATTGTTATTATCCGGGAGCGCAGTTCTGTTTCTCAGAAACCCACGGAATGTAGGAAATCCACGGAATGGTAATGACCGAAAAAGAGAAAAGGTAAAAAGAGAAAAGGTATAATCAACCAGAGTACAACTAAACCGCTGACGACCTTTTCTGTATGTAGAGCACAAACAGACGCAAAACATTTGAAATCAAACTCGCGGAGGAAATATCAGACTCGAAAATTATATTCTTAGATACAAAAGTGTGCAAAGGCGGGAGATTTAACAGGGAGTCGACCCCAGGGGTCACTTCAATAAAGCTTTTACTCTTGTAATTTACAAGTTGGACCGTTGTTTTTACAAGTGCAGGCGAAAACGAGTTTAATAAACATCGTTACAGGTCCAGGTTACAAGTGTCCGACTTGTAATAACAGGTGTAGCACTCAAACTTGTAGAATTCAGTAGATACCCATTTCAATAAACGTTTTACAATTGTCCAAGTTGTATTTCTGAGATAACTCGACTTGTAAATTACAAGTGCAAATTACAAGTCATAAGTCACTTGTAAAATTTGTATACAATGGTAAAAATCGTTCAGTATTCAGTAAAATCATGCTCTCTTGCAGCGATGAAGAACTGGAAGAACTTAAAGAACAATAAATCTTTGGTCAGCCTTGAAATTTCGAGGAAAGACAGGCTGTTTCACATTACAAATCCACGATTTTATCTGGGCACCTTAACGGTTCAATTATTCGCTTGCAGGGTATTTGTTAACACATTAATGAGTTGCAATATGATAAATTTTGCTTTATCGTTTTCTCGTGCAAGTAAATCTTTCCTTAGTTTTTTTAGTTCCAGACCTAGTTTTGTGCACTCTGGTCGTAGTTTCTTTTTTTTCAATCGCATAATCTCTTCTACAGCCGGTTCTCCCGAGGCAGCTCTTATCCCCTTTGAGCCTCCTATGCTTCTTCTTCACTTTTAATTTGGTATGAGGAAACATTCGCAAATGGCCTAGGCTGCCCCATTGAAGAGGATCGTGAGTCCTCTTCAATAGGCTCAGTTATTACTGCTATCGTCTCATCCAACTTCGGCATCCCTTGAATTTCTTCGGTTGGAGCGGCCCCACTAGTACTCGGCCCTTCTGCATTTATAACAAAGACACTGCCCAGAAAATCATTAGACAGGAATTTGTAGTGTATGTGAGGCATTCTTGTGCGATTTCTAAATTTACACTGATTCATTCTGCGATCGGTGGTTCGCCCGTATAGGCCTGATTTTTTTCAGGTGTGATTTTCGCTATTGCATAAATAGCGCTCTTTACTGCGCGGATCATGCATCATAAGTATCTAATATCGCAGTTCAAAATATATGAACTTCGTATATTCATTGTATCTGATTTATCATCACGGGTTTATCACGAATCAACTTAACGGCCTGCTCCCAGTTCGCTTGTTAGCTCAATTGGTAGAGCGCTGCACTAGCATCGCAGAGGTCAGTGGTTCGAATCCTGTACAGGCCTGATTTTTTTGAGGTGTGATTTTCGCTATTGCATAAATAGCGCTCTCTACTGCGAGGATCATGCATCATACGTATCTAATACCGCAGTTCAAAATATATGAACTTCATATATTCATTATATTCATGACACTTGGTTGGCTTTCGTTGACCAATCACAAGTCTTCGAAAACTAATCAAGTATCCTGATGCCCATCCCTTGCGAAACAAAAACCAAAGAGAAACTTAAAGTAAAACCCTTTTTAATAAAATGTATATTCACGGTGCTCAAAAACAAGCTCTTCCCCTTTGCAGTGAGAAGATTTTCTCAGACGTGGTAAGCAAGGGATTAAATTTTGAAATAGCGCGCGTGACATGGCAATCGTTGTAAATAAGCGTTGAGGAAGAATCCTGCTAAACAGTTTTTCGGAATGGTCTTGGGTAATTGTCGCTATATCCTCTTTTAAACTTTAGTATTTGTTTTATAAAGCCTTGCTGCTGCTCAGTGTCAACGATGGAAATAGGCTTGTCAGTTGTTGTTGTTTTTTTTTTTATCCCAAAGTAGGACTTAATCATTTCAGCAGTTTACTCCTCGCAATTAAATAATATGAATTTGATTCTGACCGAAAGGTAACGAGTAACTTAAAATATGATCCTTGTGGGTCAGGTGTTTTTAAAGAAATTCCAAAAAAGAAGCCTTAAAAAAGATGTACATGCCGCGACGGAATTCGAAGTCATGCTTTCGGAGGTGCTTGGCCGCTACCACCAACTGACCGACGAATCTAAGTGTCGAGAGCGAGGCAAATCTTAGTGCTCTTCATTATCATAGAGAAATATGATCCAAATTGACAGAAATAAATTGTACTCATTTATACTTACCTGTCCCTCATTTTCTTGTGCAACCTAGAGCAATGGATAGCCATGTTTTCTCCATATTCCTTTTGGAAATTGACCAATGATAATTTCGTTTTTAAGTCTGACAATAAACAACAGAATAATCGTAGAAATAAGTACTAGAAAAATGAGTACACTTAAAGAAGAAGATCAGTCGTACCTTTGCATGAATGAGATAGGTGTATGATGCTTAATCGACCATCATCCAGCTTTTCAGACTTTGCTATGATAAGGATGCATTGCGGGCTCATGTGACGTAAAGGCAATAAACACTGAATCACCGAAAACTTTCCATACGATTCACAGACGTACCACTTACATAGATTTGTTATGTCGGAGAAAACAGACAGGACAAGACATTTAAACATCGATATCAACCGCATTTCTTTGTGGATGCAAGAAAATAAGCTTTTTTTTAATATAAGCAAAACTGAATATGTGATATATGGCCTACATCAACGGCTTAAGCGGGAGGATAGTATAAGCTTATCCTGCTATGGACCTTCCTTGACAAAATCCGAGTCTTTCAAATATCTTTGCGTTATAATTGATCAGCACTTGAGTTTTAACAACCATATTGAGCGCGTGGTCTCAAGAAAATTGAGTGTTTTTAGGCGTCTGAGAATTTCTATTCCCATGGCTGCTGCTGAACGCCTTTACAAGACGATGATTTTACCTTTTTTTGATTACTGTGATGTGGCCTGGCACGGCTGTGGTAAAGCTAATTTTGATGTACTCGAGCGCTTACAGCATAGAGCTGCAAAGTTAATTTTTCCAAATTCTGGTCTCGATACTAAAGAGCTAAATGCTACTTTTGGTCTAGTACCCTTGATTGATAGACGAAAACTTCATATTGTCTTGTTAGCTAGAAAATGCCTTGATGGCTCGGTACCGCCTTATCTGAATAATTATTTTAATATAAATACTTCTATACACACGTCAGCGACTAGACGCTGTAATGACATTCATCTTCCAAAGGTCAACCTTGAGGTCGCCAAGAAATCTTTTTATTTTACAGGCGTGATGGAATTTAACGGTCTCCCTCGCCATATTAAAGCAAAGGAATCCTTTATTGAATTCTCAAGGGCCACGAAAGACTTTTTCCTCAATTAATAGATGTTTTCGTGTAGATGTACATCTCTTTTTATTGAGGTCGGCCATGCAACAGTTTTTCTTAGTGCTTTTTACCTTTTAAACTTTAATTAAGTATTTTTATAACAGGACCCCCATTGATACCAGTGCTTAGTACACTGAAGGGATTATCCTGTATAAATATTATTATTATTATTATTATTATTATTATTATTACTATTATTATGTTCTATCTTCTGTTACTCATCTCCTCCGATTTGAACTATAAATTTGCATTATCCAAAGCCCGCGAATCTGATTAAGAGGTTGTCTCTGATGTAATTGAAAATGCAGAAAAGATATGAATAATGCTCAGGGATCGGACAACGTAGTCCTATTAAAAAAGTGGGTTTTAACGAAAATAAATGTTTGAAAAAAAGAGTTAACTGAAATCACTGAAAATTCAACGATATCTGCAGGACACCTGGGTATTCTTTTTTAAGTTGCGAATGTGTTGCCTATAAGCTGCATTTGTCATGCACTAAGGCTTTGAGTTTTAAACTGAGATTGCGTAGAGTTCATGGCACACGGGAAAAAGGAAGCCAGTTGGGTTATTTGAGGTGTCGTTGAGTAAAAGAACGTAAATAGAGTGATTATGAGGATTGTAACGAAAGATATCTTCAATAGCTGAAGCCTTGTGTCGCGTCATCCTGATAGGACACGTAAGCCTAAGAGAAAAAACAGTCTAGAATACAACAACTCTAAAAAATTCCCAAGTAGCATGGTGGTTCTCATAAGAGATAAAAAAGGCCGATGACTTAACTTTACTTCTAAGTTCTAAATGTGGTGTTCATAAGTTGCATTTATCATGCTTCTAGGAAGTTCAGTTTTCAAACTCAGACCAGACTAAGAGAGCAAGACTTTTTGTCACTGCTTCATAGCAGATAACAAGGAGTGCGGTCTATACGTTTTTGACAATTTTTCTATTAAATGATAGGTATATCTACAAGAACAAACTCCCATTGTGAGTGGTTGTGGTTTTAAAGTAAATGGTAGAAATTATTTGGTAAAGTTTTTTGATGCTCACTTTTATTCGAAAATAGAACGACATATTATTTGCAATATAATATGTAAGGGCTCCTTAAGAGACTTCTTACGGTGTAAATACTTATTGATGTGATTTCGAGGTTATTAAGGACAGTTTGGTTCATGTAAGAGTTGCAGGGGTTAAGACTCTTTTTTACAGCTACATGCTCTTTTGTTCTTTGTCTAAAGTACAATTATCTTGAGGAGGTATGGAAAATATATCTGTATAAAATACTTAAATTCACCAAGCGAACAAAAATTGAAGATGGACGGATACTTCTCGTGTAGCATTTACGCTGTTCCGTTTGTGTCTTTTTTCCGTAGTTACGATAATTATTTCAAAATTAACACTGATGAAAAAATTAGTGAGACCACCAAACAAGTCTAACAAAAAAACGAAGACAAAAATAGATCCATCATGGACTACCGAACAAGAGACCGCAAAACATATTTCGTTAGCTTTGTGGCGTTGAAGATATTCTAACACGCATCATACTTGTAAAAGTTTTTATCGCCAAAGTTTTTATCGCATTCATTCCCATCTTTCTCTGTCAGTGATATAAGGATACCTAAACAAGAAACTACCGTGCAAGTTGACTCTTCAGCATTTCCTGTAGCAGTAACCTCCTAAGCGGTTTTTTATATTTGAATGCACATTTGGAAGTCGTTGTACAAAGTAAGGATAGATAACGGTGATCACGGTGAGGATGAAAGTAGCTTATTATCTGTATATAGGTTAATCAATTTAAATTAACTGCAGGTGGTTATTCGACAACAAACTGCAAAACCTTTCCTCTACGATATTTGGTAACCTTACCTCCCTGACGGAACTGTAAGTGACTTTGTAAGTGACTTTGGCTCACAATCCTAAGTTGAAAATGTTTTCATCCATAATAACGTTCTTATGCAAACTTGGAATCCTACTTTGGTAAGAACTATATGATCCGTGCTCACCAAGAATATGATATCACGCTTTTTTCCCCCGAGTGTAATCTAAAGGTTAGAGAACTGGTATATCCAAACTAATTCTTCAGTTCTTTACTTTGCACCCTGTAGCTTAGCCATTTTAGGTATAAAGGATTTTTTCAAAATTTTGCAGGTCCTTGGCCGTCAACCAGCTCAGTCACCTACCACCGAATATTTTCAAAGAAAACAAAAACCTAAAGAGGCTGTAAGTAGAAAATGACTCAATCTCTAAAGTTACAGGGACTTTTGTTTTACTCATAAGTGATCGATATACAAGACCAAAGGTGAAGGATGTTTGATTCAGAAAATAATTTCAAATCAGTAACCTTCACCTTTTCCTTTCTAGTGGGTCAGTCGGTGATCGAACGGCGTCCAAAGCTCAAACTCCAGATTTGGAACTTATCTTCCTCTAGACATCTTGATAAAGATGTTGAAATGTTTTCGTGGTTTCCCTTGATTCGGTTTTTCCTTGTAGGTAGTTTTGCATTGGGTTAGTTAGCAGTTGGCGTTCATGATCCGTGCGGACCTACGCTGTTTTATTAGGGGAAAATATTAAACAAAATTCCGTCTGCATATATTGAACAACCATTTAATGAAGTAGAGGTGGCTGGTGGTGAATATTTAGCAAGCTTCTATGCAACACTGAGATGAATATTAGTCTTAGTATGGAGCGAAACAGTATATGATATAGGACAAACATTTTATCTTTTGACTCAACTATTCCTACAACGATTACAATATCTTTGTGTGCGAATCCCGCGCAAATTGCTCGGAGGTGAATAGAAAAGGATGTTTGGTGTTAATAAGGGATAGTTACTGTATTCTACAGCGACTTAAATGTACTGTACATAAAGGCGTGTCTGAAACCATCTTGCTCATTTTACAACTCTTCGATATTTGTGTCGCCCACGTGTATCCACACTAAGCCAGTTACTAAAAGACCTCAAAGGCAAAGAAGAGCCAAACAACAGACAAGGAGCCTTTATATGGTCAACTTCTCAGACTGCCATGTATCCTTCATCAGAAAACCTGCCTGGAACCTCACACGCGATTGACTGAACACAAACGAGCAACAAGAAATGGTGACGTCAAAATTGAAAACTTTGAACATCATCGACGCACAAAGGACGCTATGACCTGAGACTCTACCTTACCTACAGTGCCGACTATTGAAGACGATAAACTCTGGAAAGCTGGTTCACTAACTTAGAACAGACACTCTATCAGATGCTGACAACTGCCAGAACATTACAAACGACATCTGCAAACAACTGGAAACGAAGAGAAAGACCTTTATCGAAATCGACCAACCACGACCGACAAATGGTACTTGAGTCTTACAACCAATAACATCATGGCAACACTGACCAACCAGTTTTCACGAAACGGACTTAAAAAACTCAACTTACAACATCTCTTTACTAGACTCTGATAATGACTTCCATTTAGGTTTTCAAAGGGTCAGTCACCAGTACCGGCCCAGATGATCAGGATACATGATCAAATTTTACTCCAGGGTTCAAAACATTTATTGCATCATTATTTTTTCCCGTTTATTTTAGAGAGTTGAACGACAACAATCTCGACGAATTAGCTGATAACCTGTTTCGAGGCATGAGGAATTTAACAAGGCTGTGAGTGAGATCCTTTAGATCCATATAACTTACTGATTAAAGGAGTATTCTGACATGAGATTTAAACCTGTAACAGCAAATCCTGAGCCGGGTTGTTCAAAAAACGGTTAACCTAACCCGAGATTAGTGCAATTTTTTTATTTAGTTTTTATAGATCTGCAAAGGAATTTATTTTTTTTATATTTTTTTACTCGTCAGTTTCGAGTCATTTTGGGAGAAGTCCCAACAAAACCTTAGGTCTTATACACGCTCTTTTACAGAAAAATTAAAGACAAAGTTAATTTTAATCCTGCATAAACGTTGACTCCCTTTCGAACACCCCGGCCCCGAAGACAGACGTTAACGATTTTTTGGACTGACTAATCGGGCGATTGCAGTTTATAACAAGCCAGCTTGCAAAGACTGGTATTTGATCAAACTTTTAAACTTCTCAGTGATCATTCCAAATGATGTTCAAGATTGCAAACCAGCTTGTTCACTCATCTGTCAGTTTGTCTTTCTGAGTCTTTCTTGCCTATCTAGTTTGTTTTTCTGTCTTTAGAAGACTGTTTCTGTTTTTCTTATAACCAGTTAATTTTTTTTTGAGTCTTTTTGATGTAATCCTTTGACTGTTGGTCCATTCATGACTACTATCTATTTTGTTTTTTTTACTCCTATATTGTCTGTCCGTCTATCTCTCCGTCCCTTTTTTCACGACCTGTCTGGATATTCATTGATTCTCTTGCCACTCTTATAGGTGGTTGCGCGACAACAAAGTGAAGCTGCTGACCCCAGATCTGTTCTCAGATTTAATCAGTTTGGATGACCTGTAAGTGAATGCGTCGAAGATTAATTCTTTAGAAGCCGTTTGATCTACATTTTGTTACCGCCTGAAAAGTTACAATTAGCTAACTTAGAATAAATCAGCCCGCGTGTAGCTGAACCCCCCTCCCTCTACCCTGAGGATAAACGGAAGGGAGGGAAACTTTCCTCTTACTCTAGTCGTCGATCGCTATTGCCCGTAAGGTCAGCCATGAAAGCCACCTGTTTACTATCTTCGATAGCGTGAAGGAAAGTATCGGACGATACGATCAACTAATAAAAAATCATTATATGTTTTCTTGCAAAAAAAGTAACGTCACGGGAAACGATTTGTCTCAGGTTTTCGTAGACGTTCCCTCCCTTCTGTTTTTTCACGGATGAGAGAGGAGGGTACGGCTACAATTAGGCTAAGAATAACTGTAAAAGGAACTTCAATCGCGGCTGACGGGAGGTGGTGGACGTCAGAATTAAACTGTTATTCTTAAATAGCTCCATTAACAAATATGTACTCTAGAAATATTGTAGCATTGCTACTCGACCTAAGAAAAAGGCTTAGTTGTTAGATTTTATTTCCTAAGAATTTGAAAGAAATAATGATGAAATAAGCGTCAAAGAAAATCAATCTATAGCCAGATGTTAGCATACACTAATAATACACATGAAAAAATTACGCGCGTCTGAATGGCTGAAAACTGAAAACTAGTGTATTGTTCATGTAACACGAGTACAAAATTGTAACGCGAGTGTATTTTGTGTGATGGTAACCAGTAAAAACATGATTTCTCCAGAAATTTGGTGTAATTAAGCAGCTGTAAATATTTCTTACACCTCAGATTGCACTCGCCCTACGGATTTGTACAATTTTGTTGTCTATGAGAAGTTTACTCGTTCTTATTAACGTCAAATTGCAATCGAAATCATGTACCTATACTTGGAAATATAATTGGATCAACAGGTCAAATGCAGTGAGACGGATGGAGCGTAAGCCTCTGAGCTTCCTCCCCCACCCCACCCCACCTCTCCAGACCCGGTTGCAACGAAAAACAACCCAGTTTGAATATCATTAACAACGAATTTATCAAATTTTACCCTGGAAGCCGTTTCACTAATAGCTATAACGAGCTGGAGGTTTCTTCTCGCCTGCGAACCTATCAATTTCTAGGGGTATCGAGGTCAAAACAATGACCCTGGTATAGAGAGTAATGCAAAGCGTTCCAATCTATTTATTTTAGAAAAAGCTTAGAATTATCTGCTTTGTGACACAAGAGCTAGTGAGTGCTCTCACAGTTATGACACCCAAACCATTTATCAGTCTCAAACAGCGGCTGTGAAGAAGGATATTAATGGCGAGCTGTAGACTTTCCGTTTGATTTTAATACAATTAGTAAATATAGAATGTGAACAAAAAATAAATACCTCATTGATATAAACTCAAGTTGGAGGTGGCAGGAAAGCGATGCAAAACTCTCTTTTCCAGTTTGGCCTTGAAAGTGTTTAGTTTTATCCATTAGATAAAAAATACTTGATGTCTCTATTTCCTGGGCTAAGTAGGATTTGTTCCTGTTGCGATTGATAAAATATAAAACTGCTTTCAGGGATTTGTCAAATAACGAAATAAAAAATCTGCCGCAAGGAATTTTTGAAGGTCTAACGAGGCTTGAAAAGCTGTAAGTGATTAATTACATCTTTGCATTTCTTAATTTTGGAGAATAATGAAAACATAATTTTTTTTTATAAAATATAAGATCCAGTAGTACAAAAAACTTGAATAATGAATTTGACTTCAGTCACTTTTCCAACCATTTTTTTCTTAATAAGCTATAGGGCTAGTGCTGTCATTGCGGGGTCTCCAAGATTGGAGTAAAAAGATAATCAAAGCAGATGTTAAGAATATTAAAATGTAAATAAAGTACATGCAAGAAGAACAAAGATTTGCTGATGTTTTTAGATAATACTTAAGTTATGAGAAATGTATACAAAGACCCTCGAGGACTTCAAGATTTAGAATTAAAAAAAAAAAAAAGAAAAAGAAATTAATGGAGAAAACTGCTAAAAAGAATAAAACAAATTCGAAAGGGCTTTTAATGCACAAGATGTTGATATGAACATTCTAAATTAACCTTTCAGTTTAGTTATTTCTTTCAGAGGCGGCGGAGGGTTTTGAAACGTGGGGAGCTTATCTTTCACCCAGCCACGCTCGCTCTCCAAATGCCCTTTGTGTTGTCTGCAATCTTTACAGTTTCTTATCTTTACAGTATCCGTGAGCGATTTGTGATGTACTTTCATTTTCAGGCTCAGTCTGAAACTTTCACCTGGGTATACAAAGTAAATCATCTATTAATTAATTACCTACACACGCTGTTTAGGTTCAAGTAAGTTTCTCGAACACAGGCGGAGCTGCTCAAAAAAAGTTTCATTTCGTTTTATTTCTCCAAGCGCGATGCTGATAGAAGGATTTTTGAAAAGATCCCGAGATTGAAGATTATGCCTTAATTCATATTGCGCTAGCGATATTTTCGACACCAAAACTTGCCCCGTTCCCTTCACTTCTCCGCTGCCTATGCTTTGTTTATTTATTTCGTTAGCTCCTTTCACTTAGTTAGTTCAAGTACAGTCTGTCCAACCTTTCTAATATAAATACCGTTGGTGACTTCCTCATTGTTAAGGAGGTCTTTGTTTTCAATTAAGCAAATATTTACAGCAAATTTAGATAAACACATTTTTTTGGAAGAAGCAAGGGACTGCAGTAGCACTAGTGTGATTAATAAGAAAATGGTTAACCCTAGTTCCCCCTGAAACCGTTTGATAGCGAAACAAGACTTACGGTCAATTTGATAATTTCTTTTCCACCACCCTTGTTTTCTCAAGGGGTTTATCAGATAATCAACTTGAGGAACTACCCGGAAACATTTTCGTCAACCTCACCAAGCTGTTGAATGTGTAAGTCATCAACTGCTACATCCAATGTCTCTTGTAAAGTGTTTTTCGCCGAGCTTCATAAATCACCTGCCGATATAACGTCCCAGAATATAGTTTTGAAGGGTTTTTACTTTTTTCTTTACATTAATCCAAAACTTTCTTTGTTGATTTTTTATTGGGTCATTTTATACCGCAGAAAACTGGACAAAAACAAGCTCAAGAGCCTCCCCAGGAATTTGCTCCATACTCTGGACAACTTAACTGGGCTGTAAGTTGTGCAATTGGGTTAAAATATATCACTCATTTTATGAATAACATACTGTAATCTGGGCAAGCATTGATCTCGTCATCCAGTTCAACTTAATCTAACAGTTCTCGATTATAGGAATACGAACATGAAGACATATATCGAGAGCGTGGCAAATCTAAATTACTTTTAGTTGCACTAAAAAACTGCGATAATTTAGGCTAGCTTTGAAAACAGCCTGAGGGATAAGGCAGACGAAAAACTAATCGAGATGACGGGAAGCTGTCTGTTCTACTACTATCAGCTGACTCTAAATCCACGATATCTTGTTTGCCTCGACAGCTTGGTATATAAGGATCTTTTTAAATAATTTGTGTGATCCGCGGGTTTCACAACAGTTTTTGTTTGGTAACTATCATTCTGTAGCTACCATTCAGTTTCCCTGTTAATGAATGTGTTTATATCTCCTACCCGTAGTGCAAAGTTATGCCTCTAACAAATAAACATTTCTTTGTTTGCTTAGAAAAGCATAGGCCAGCAGTCCAATAAACAAATTTTGGGAAATTTCTAACACATAATTTACCTTAAGGTATCTCGCCGAAAATAATCTCGCGTCTTTGCCTAAAGGGATTTTCAGTAACGTGAGAAAGCTTCAGGTTCTGTAAGTACGGAATTTGCAACAATCACCTGTGGATTTTTGTTTTTTTGTTTTAATATCAAGAGGAACTCCATATCACACCATGCCACCCTATGCCATATCCTACTATGACACTAGACCACACCAAATGTTCGTTATTAAGGACCACATTACCCATTTCAGTTCGTGTCCACACTTTTCACCCTCAAATCACAGCATACCATACCATTCTCCACCACGGCCGAAACTTGCAACAATGCTCAAAACCTTCCATTTCTGAATCCCCAAACAAAAGACACACCTACCAGCTTATTTTTAAACTACACCAAAACTCGCTGCAGTATAGTGTATACCGTACCATAACATACCACACCACACCACACCTTAACATCCCCATCATACACCCCAAACCACACTCTACTGTTTCACATCAAAACAAATGATCCACAACACACCATACCACACAAGACTTCACGTGAACAATTGCCCTAGCCCCATATTATGGTGAATATAACAGTTATGATTATTTTGTTACTTCCTAACACAGATCTGTCTTTTTATTATTTTTCTCCGCAGTACTCTTTTCAATAATAGGATTCCCGCTGTCACCAACGAAAACTTTAATGACCTTCCAAATTTGGTGATTTTGTGAGTATACAGCCACTGATGAAATTTATCATAAGACCACTACATTATGTCTTAAAAATAAAGTCTACTGCATCCTACTGGACTGACTGAAAATAACAAATGGTTTACGTCAGTGAAACCCTGTAGAAAAATACATTTTTTCATCGCGAATCAGGAAATAGGAACATGGTGTTCTAGTTGTATTTTTTTTTTCAGCAAAAACACAAAGAAACCGCAATAAACTTAATTGCCGAATTCAAATTTTTTAAGCGACAATTCCCTTTATTTGAAAGCGTTATTGAAAAAGGCAGAGTTATTATGAATTACCCCAGTAAATGCGTATGTTTTTTTCCTTTTTCTTTTCTTTTTTCTCTTATTGCTCCTTTATTAATCTGTTATTAGTTGTTGTTGTTGTTGTTGTTTCACCAACAAGAAAATGTTGAAAAGACTCTTTTCACCCCCTAATTCCCATTAGTGACCAAGACAGAATTTCTCCTAACAATATCAATACAATATCAAACAGAAAAGTGAAGAGAATAGGAAATAAATCAATAAGGGATAATCGGTTGATTCAATACCAAATTCTCCAAAATAACATCATAAGATCTGAGTGGTAGGCCGAATTATTACTGCAACCTTGGGAGTCAAAGAGTAAACGACTGAGCCGATTGAATTTCAGGGAATATTATCCTCCTAGCCGTTAATAAGTCACTGGTACAAGATTATAACAAAAAAATCAAGACAGAGCTGGCTTAACGTTTGTGAATATATGAAAATCATATATGTGAACTACGGCTAAAAGAAATTAGAAGGAGAGCGATGTTCGCAGTTATGAACGCTACTTAAGCAGTAATGAAAATAAGGCCTGAAAAAAACTAAGGCCTGTACGGGATTCGAATCCATGACCTCTGCGATACCGGTGCAGTGCTCTACCGACTGAGCTAACAAGCTAGCTGGTATGACATCGTACATTCACAAAAGTTGACTCATCACTTCACGCGTTTATTGCAAACCAACGCCTAGTTGGCTTGTTAGCTCAGTTGGTAGAACACTGCACCGGTATCGCAGAGGTCACGGGTTCCAATCCCGCACAGGTCTGAATTTTTCTCGAGCCTTATTTTCACTACTGCTTAAAGGAGTGTGCAAAACTACGAAGATCGCTTTCATACTAACATGGCTGGTTTGTTTGGAAGAAAAGATTTTTCCAAGCAACATGGAGGTACGGTAATAAGACTTTCAACTAAGGTGATAAATATATCTTATTAACCAAGCGCGAGGGCCGTACTGGGAGAATATCGGCCAGAGGTCTTGACAGTACGGACCGAGCGCAGCTCGGTCCGTACAAAAAAGACCGTGGGCCGATATTCTTCCAGTACAGTCCCGAGCAAGCTTGGTTAATAAGAGATTTATTATACTACTGAAGTTCAAAGGGATACAAGTGCGGTATCACTCGGGACCATTCGGGACAGTGCCCGGTCCAATACTAGAGAATATTGACCGCCAATAGACCATTTTGATTGGTTGATTTTAGTTATTGACCCTCTGACTGCCCGAGTCGTGTAATAATATGAATTATTAAAAACTAGATCATTGGATAATGAAATTCAAGACTTTTTATTGGCTTAGCCATCATGGTATATCAGCCAATATACCATAATCTACAAATATGGCAAGCGTACGTGTCAGCTTAAAATCAAAAGGGAGCTAAAAATTTAATAAAATTTAATAATTTAATTTAACGTTTTTAATAACACAATTATTCCACTCGCGCTTGTTGGATATGAGATGATTATAGCCAACGAGGCGCTACGCGCCTCGTTGGCTATCTATCATCTCATATCCAACGCACGCTCGTGGAATAATTGTTAATTAACCACCGTAAAGGTGGTTAATTCATATTATGAAGAACGTGGGGCGCGTTTTGACTGCATGGCACAGTTTTCATTTTTTATCCATAGTATTCATAGTAGCCTTCTTATTTTTAGGTATATGCATAAAAACGAAATGTCTGAGCTTCCTAACGGGTTTTTCGATGGAATGAAGAACATCATGAAAGTGTAAGAAGTTTTTTTTCGGTGCTCAGTGAAATGTTCAATATCATATTGATGTTTCAATTTTCCTCCAATACTGACTACTGACTCGATAAAAAAACTTTGAAAAACCTTAAAAATGGGCTCAAATTTATTAGAATTTTCATTCATGATACACGATATGACCACAAGATTACTGTATTGCGCTTGTCATTCAGAAATCAGCAATTCAGGCGGGCTCGCTATCTGGCAATTAGTGCACGTTTTGATTTCGCAATTAAAACCTGTGCGTTTTGCAAAATATTCAGCCGGTTTAAAGTCGATTTAGCCTCTTGACAATTTTTAGTTAGAAAGAGGTTGTGTTGAACTTATGATCTTTTGCGTGTATGTGGTTTAGTTCTCCTTTTTTGGGACCCCTTATATTTACAGCCCACCTCACTTAGCTTCAAAATGAGCGAAAAGTTTGAATAATTTTGATTATGAACTACCAGTGTGAGTGAGAACATATCTTTTGCGTTTTTTTACCTGCTGAATTTTCCTTCTACTCTGTCAATTACAGGATAGTGGACACCAATCTTATGTGCTGTCATCTGACGAAAGAAGACGCCCAATGCACCGCTTTATACGACGACAGCTTCGCCAGTTGCGAGAGCATGTTCCGCAACTCAGCCCCACGTAAAAGTATCTGGGCAATCGGAATCCTTACTCTGCTTGGTGCCGTGTTTGTGTTTGTGTGGCGCCTGATCTTTAAAGAGAGAAACGTGGTCCAGCTTATCATTTTAATGCACTTAGCGGTTGGGGATGGCTTGATGGGCGTTTACCTGGTCACCTTGGGTGCCAAAGACCTGTTATGGTCGGGAAGTTACTATCTGCATGACTTCCAGTGGCGATCCGGTTTATCGTGTCAGGTCATAGGCGCAATCTCAGTGCTGTCCAGTGAGGTGTCTGTAATGTTATTGGCACTCATCTCTGCCGACAGGCTGAAGAATATCGTTTTCCCCTACCATGGAAGAGGGCTGACTCTCAGGAAGGCACACATTCTGTGCGCAATCATTTGGGTCCTTGGTTTTGTCATCGCATTCCTTCCCCTCAGTGACATTGGCTACTTTTATGACACCCTAAAGCGCCCTGCCTACTACGGGAGATCCGTGGTGTGCCTCCCTCTGCAACTGTCTAAAAATTTTCCAGCTGGTTGGGAGTTCTCCATTGCTATCTTTGTTGTGTTCAACTTCCTCCTCTTCCTGTTCATGATGGTAGCTTATGTCGCAATCTTCCTTAAAAGTTATAACTCCAGCCGTCAGCTCGCAAGGAAGGGAACCATACGGGAGGTGCAGGCAAAGAAAAAGAACAAAAGTGCTAGAAGGGAGAGAGCATTGGCCAAGAGAGTCTTCTTCATCATCCTCACAGATTGTGCTTGTTGGATGCCGATAATCGTCATCGGCATCAAATCTTTGGTTGATAAAGATTACAGTCCCCAGGGGGATCTTCCTGCATGGATCGCTGTCTTTGTACTGCCAATTAACTCAGCCTTGAATCCGATCATCTACACCTTATCAACCCCTCAGGTATGACAGGGACATACATTAGTACAACGCAATCGACGTATTCCTTCACCGCACATTACAACGTTTCCTTGCAGAATACTTAAAAGTGGATAGTAAAAGATAACATTGTTGGCTTTCTACTGAAAACCATATTGTGGAATTCAAAAAGTCCAATGAATGGATTTTTCATAAATAAAAAAATAATAGCTAGCTTATCAAATATTTTGATTGTAAAGTGCACACGGCTGTCACATGGAGTTTCAAAAGTAATCGTTTTCACACAAAAACTACACGCCCCTTGAAAAATATCATTATAAACATTTGAGCACGAAATTTCTGAAAGCCACTTGGACAATTTCTCACTGCCCTTAAGAAGGCATTTGGTCACAACTGGATAAATGACTATACAATTTAACTGACTGATTCTAGCAATCGGCCTTCCAAGTGTCTAAGCCGTATGATAAGCTTCATTGCTGTTTATGAAACACTACATTATATTTTCCCTTAATTTATGCAGTTTTAGTGAAATACTCGCTTTTCAATTCCCAAACAGGTACAGGGCATATTACGACCTAAACTGCAATTTTTTGCAAACCGTGTGCGCAGCTTTTTCTCTTTCTGTAAAAAGCAACAAAGTCAACAAGGTGAGCTTTAACGTTTTCCTTGATCGCCCTTAACATTATTACATCAATATAAAAGCTGGCCAAGGGTAAGGATCTGCGAAAATTTTTGACCTGATAGTTTTTGCCTTGGATTTTTGATCATTTTGTTGAGTTATAATTGTGTTGTGCTTCTCTCAAACCAGCAGTATACATACAGGTACCAGAGGAGTGTGAGTGACATCTGATAAGAAGCTAGGGTGGGGTGAGGGTAGCCTATGATTGAGAGGCATTCCAACCGGAAGGAGTAGAATCCTAATCACTTCTTGCCGTAAAAACTGAGAAAAGGTCTAGCAGCTGTGCGAGTCAGTTTCGACGTTGACTTCAACTTTAAAAAGAGAAATTGAATTTCAAAACCAGGGCAAATAAGTCCATTTTGAGGAGTTGTAAGAAAATGATGTCATAAAAGGCATCTCCAGTGGAGAGGTTTTTAATTCAGTAGTGTCCTGCTGACATTTGGTGATCGGAGGTGGTGAAGGGATGGTTTCATAGAACAATTTTGGGGAGGTATGTTATTATTGTGATTGGACATGAAAGCTCATGTCAGTGTACCTAAAAATGATATACTTCAGGGCATTTGATGGAATAAGAAAAATTAACATTTTATTGCATCAATAAAGAAGCTCACTAGAAATAATAAGAACCTATGTTTTGTATTTAAAGTAGAGAAAGACCAAGAGGAGGACAACGGTGGAAATTTGCAAATGGTTTTCGTGGAAGGTCAGTCGTTTTCTGAAAGTTTATATAAAAGGACATAGCCTCAACTACTCTTTTAAAAAAATAGCAACTGACGATAATTAAGAACCTATAAGGAGTCAAGGAGACAAAACTGAGAGTACCACAAAAGTATTGGTATAGTCTTCAATCGAGAAAGGGATCTAAAGGGTCATCATTTCTCCATAGAAAGAATTGCTTGGAAAATAACTTTGTTCTTCTCTGTCATGAATATGCAATTTTAATGTTATCAGTATCTTCATTCAGAGCTAAGGCATTGATGGCTAATGAAGAACTTTATCTTTATCTGTATTTCATTTCCATTTCAGTTCATCCGTACAAAGGATCGCGGGTAAATGACAAAAATGTTGCGTCCCAAGCTGATGGACAAGGTAAAGTCTTCTTTACATCAAATAATTTCTTAAGTCGGTTCATAAGTAATCACTATCTCTTTATTTTTCTCTTTTTTATACCAATGCCACCTATGTGGCTTTTAGTGTAGTTAATTATGTTTTACTTTTGTTTTGTCTTTTTATCCAACTATTTCTTTGCGGCTTTTTTATACCTTTAGTTCAATTTATTTTGTTTTGTCTTCCCTGGAAGCTTTTTGTGGATGCAATGTTGAATGCGGCCAAATAATTTTAAATCGTTTTCTTATTATTTTTCGCGCATCGATTCCATAGGTGACACGAATTAATGTCAATTCAGTTTCTCACAAGCCTTTTGTTGCCTAATTATTTGATTAATTTGTCAATCCATTGGTTAAAAACAACTGGCTGAAAAACGGCTCATTAAGAGCAAATGTGGCCAAAAATCGAACATTTTCGAAACATCGTGGCAACAGCCAAAAAATCGATTCAGCTCATATTCTCAAGTCATTTGGGCCTTACAGTGAAAAGTTAGGGTCGCATTAGGCGATGTGCCCCGATATGACAGATTTTTTGCACCAAAGTGACCACTTTCACACCAAACTTTGCCAAGTTCGACCCATGCCTTAGGTAGGTCTAAATGGGAAATAAATGACTGCATACTTCGTTTGGCTGAATATCAATTTATTTTCGAGAAAATCGATAATGACTGAATTCCACTAAAATGCCGCTTTAGAAGCTCAAAATTTTTCAGACGAATCTGGGAACGTCGTGCCACGAACTGAAAACACTTGGACCGATAAAAAGGACCAAATCTTGAAAAACAAAATCAAAACATATGTTGACAGCCATTTGCGTAATTGTTGATTGTTTTGTATACACAATCTAATTGAATTTATCGGACCTTCATCTAACTCGATTAAAAATAGGTCAGAAGTAACTCGTTATTTAACTATGTGCTAAAAAAAATTATCGACTGAAAATCTGGCTTTTGGAAGGCGATGTGTAGTTCTATTCGATCTCCGAAGGATTTTTTGGGGAAATGATTCAGTGCGATTTCATTCAATTTTAAAGTTGGATAAAATGCGCTGAGTTGACGGTGCCGTCAGTTAATGAAAATGTCTACATCCACACGATTGTTTCGCATTGCACATCCAAACTGCAGCTTTTTCAACATAATATCCACTCATCCTCCATGCTGCTGTTTCACAGTAGAGGATTGCAGTCCTGAAATTGTTGCATCGCTCTCACAGTAGCGATGTAACTCGGAAGAATAGTCAACACCGCCTGATAACATTGTTTAAAAAGCGTATCTCGGGGTTTTTCTAGACCCATTTCGTTGCAAAAGGAGGCTGTAATTACTTCAAGAGATCTTTGTCGAGATATAAGTCTTCAACCCAACCGCGAACCAAATGTGAGCGGAATGTTGCCGAAAAGCATGCATTTTACCGCATTTAGAGAGACTGCCTCTCAATGATGTTTAGAACACTCAGTGAGACGTGTAGAAATGGACACCTGAGCTGTGTTCAAACACTAGTCGTGTATAACAAAATTTCGCTTCTCTGAATTTCTGATCTGGATGAATTGCGGAGGGTTATCTAGTTATTTTAACTAATATTTGCCATTTTTACCCCAGTTTACGTGAAAACCAAACCGTGTATAACCAAGCCGGGTACTTCAAATTAGGATGTAAAATTTTTTTGTTTCTTTCTTAAATGGAAGGCTCAGTTGGCTGTTAAGGATTCCTTTTTACTTCCTTTTCTATAAAGTTCCTCATTCCATATATCAAAGAAACTTGTTATTAAGAACTCGTAGAAACCTAGAGAAGAAGTATTTATAATGTAGTATTCTTCTGTTTTGGTCCTCCTTAAATCACGGGCATGGAGGTATTTATCCTCTGTTCCTTCATCCATTTGTTTACTTAGGTTCTGTTGAGTTAATCGGTCGGCTTCAGCAGATGCAACACGATGCAAGCAAAGTCAACGACAAGACAGACCTAAAAACTGAGTTGAAGAAAATTGCTTCAGACAAGGGCTTCAGAATTGTTGACAATGAAGGATCCGGAAATTGCATGTTCTATGCTTTGTCAGATCAACTGGAAATTGCTATGAGAATCAAAATCAAGCCTGACGAATTGAGACAAATATTGGTCCAGTACCTCAGAAGAAACCCAAAACTAGTATGTTGTTGTCTTACACTCTGTGTTAACCACTGTTACTTTAGGAGCACCATAAAGGTTAGATTCACATGTGGGCCAACTGGCCAACACATCACTACTCTTCCTGTAGGGGATAATTAGGATAATAAATACCCTGAAATCAGCGTTTAGTATAAACCACATCGCGCGCTCATTGGTAAGTGATCAGCAAGTACCACTCACCGTCTTCTGGTATAAATAGAGGATATTACATGGCCGCTTGGGGATACGAATTTTATCTTCTCGTGCTGAAAGTATCTCTGAATGGTTCGCTGCGCTCACTCGTGAGAGATACTTTCAGCACTCGAAGATAAAATTCATATCCCCAAGCGGCCATGTAATGTTCTATACAGATACTGATGAAATTTCTACATAAAAGACAACTTTTTTTATTCATTTTCGAAACAGCAATTGGGTAATTATGTTGGCAACCATGGCCACACCAATATCCTCACACGTGAAAGATAAAAATAGTATCTTCACTGCGCGCGGTGAAGATATGATTTTTTAGTAAAAGGAGAAATCCTGGTATTTCATCAGTATCTATATAATAAAGGTAAATAATTAGCTACCTCAGTGTCGGTTGTTTTCCTATTTATGGATTGCTCGTAAAAACACGCTGTGTTGTTCAAGTGTTTTAGTATAGACCATGTCCGCGGGTCACGGATGAATTCAGGACCTCATTGTGAAAATTAAAGGACTCTGTCTTGTGTAGATGGCGGCCAACCCAGGGTTTTTTAAAAGTACTTCGCACTTGTATCTACCCTAGACGGGACGATTCGGATTGGATAACCTTGACTCTGGATAAGGTGGACACTAGATATTCGATGTTTCAGAAGGGTAAATTTAGGAGTTGAGACTGCTACATCCAATGTAGATCCTTGTGTTCATTACTCTTATTGGTTATTATCCGTTCTTACTGTTGTTTAGTATCTCTTTGTTATTTTCTCATACGATGACTCCTTCCAACGTACTCAACCTGGTCCAGCGTACCATTAACTTTACACTTTTAAGTTTCGTTCTCTGTTTTAATCTTCTCACAGCCGAATGGAACAGATCTGTTTCACTTCGTCCATGGACATCAATCATGGGCTGATTACTTAACGTACATGGAGCAAGATGGCGCTTGGGGTGACCATGTTTTTCTATGTGCCGCAGCAAACCGCTACAAAACTTGCATCCGTGTGGTCAGCAGTCTTAACGCTACTCACGATGTTATCTTACGGCCACAATGTCCTGTTGACAAAAGCAGGACACTTGTGTTGGGACATATCCATGAAGTACACTACGTCAGTCTTCACTCCACGCAAGGTACAATTCTTTACATTACACCCAGTAAATGAGGTGTGAGTTTATAATGATATTTTGTGTAATTATCTACATCACCTAAGAGGGAAGGGGTGGCTCTATCGTTCTCTGGTATAAGCCGCCGTCAAATGATCACTGCCAATATGACGTCACATAGCCGACACTGGAAGCGCTTCGCTAAGTTTGCTCAATAAATCTCAAGGACAGTAATAACAGCTAACAAAGAAAATGCCATTACAGGCTCCTAGTGTTGACTTTTTTTCCGCGAGTGCACAAGCTTTGTTATTTATATAGTGAATTTAGAAATATACTGTCTTGTGAAAATGTTTGTTTGTAATTTCACCAATTTCAATTCGGGACGAGTGCGGCTGACAGCCATATTTACTTCCGCGCGTGTCAAAACAAACCAAAACGTACGCCGTTTTTTCTGTAGGCTTTGAACAAATCGACCTCATAAAAGGAGATTTATTCCTTATTTATGTAGGTTTATACCTATTGCTATTTGGGATGAATCTAATAAGTCATTTTTTCTTCAATCCTTTTAAGTTTGCAGTCGTCGTTGTATTAAATAGAGGTCAGCCACGATTACATACTTATCAGTTCTGCTAGTGTTGTAAAGACCTTGGTAAGAGCCAAAGATTCTAGTTGATATGCTGGCTGGCTTCTGTTTATCTTTTTTGCTTGTGGCCCTTTTATTTTAAAACGCTCTCGCTACTCCTGTGATTAATTTTTCCGGGCTTGTATTGTAAATTGCTATTATGGCCAGAGTGTGGACTTGCGTCTTAATCCTCTAAGAGCAAATGTGGCCAACTTGTTTCGAACAGTTTCGAAATGTGGCAACAGCCAAAAAATCGATTCGGCTCACTTTTTCAAGCTAGGCGGGCCTTACTGTGAAAAAAACCACTGCATACTTCGTTTGGCTGAATATCGATTTATTTTCGAGAAAATCGATAATAACTGAATTCCGCCAAAATGCCGCTTTAGAAGTTCAAAATTTCAGACGAATCTTGGAGCGTCGCGCCACGAATTGAAAACACTTGGACCAATAAAAAGTACAAAATCTTGAAAAACAACATTCAAATTTAGGTTCTTGATTGTTTGTATACTTTACCCGACCTTCTTCTAACTATATTAAAAATTGGTCAAAAGTAACCCGTCACTTAACTGATAAACAGAATAATCGAATGAAAATGTGGCTTTTGGAAGGCAAAGTGTAGTTCTTTTAAACAATCATTATCAGGAAGTGTTGACTATCCTTCCAAGTTATTATATCGCTAATGTGAGAGCCATCGATGCAACATTTTCAGGACTGCAATCCTCTACTGTGATTCATCAGCATGGAGGGTAAGTAGATATTCTGCTGAAAAAGCTGTATAGTTTCGATTTAAAATGCGAAACAATCGTGTTTGCGTGTGAATGTGTACATTTTCTACCAACTGACGGCACGTCAAATCAGCGCATTTTATCGAACTTAAAAATTTGATTAAATCGCACTAAATCGTATCCCCAAAAAATCCTTCGGAGATCGAATAGAACTACAATTTGCCCTCCAAAAGCCAGATTTTCATTCGATTATTTTGTTTAGCACATAGTTAAATAACGGGTTACTTTTGAACTATTTTTGATCTCGCTAGAAGATGGTCGGATAAATTCTATTAGATTGTGTAAATAAACTATCAAGAATTGCTCAAATTGCTGCCAACCTATGTTTTGATGTTGTTTTCAAGATTTGGTACTCATTGGTCCAAGTGTTTTCAATTCGTGGCGCGACGCTCCAAGATTCGTCTGAAATTTTGAGCTTCAAAAGCGGCATTTTGGCGGAATTCTGTTATTATCGATTCTCTCGAAAATAAATCGATATTCAGCCAAACGAAGTATGCAGTGATTTATTTCCCATTGAGACCTACCTAAGGCATGAGTCGAACTTGGCAAAGTTTGGTGTAAATGTAGTCACTTTGGTGGAAAAATCTGTCATCGGGGCACATTGCCTAATGCGATCCTAACTTTTCCAGTTCGCAAAAACTTTGAAAACCGGCCAAAACATCAAAGACGCCGTAGTGCTTGGGTGGGGCAGGTAGATTCGGAAAACTCGGGTTAAACAATAGCTATCACAGCGGTAACTGTCATCGCTTGTCAGTAAACAGCAAACGGCTCGACTGGTCGCTGAACTGACCAGACATGTGGCGCTCGAAGTAATCTTCGCTGACGTCGATTTCTCGCTCTCATCATAGCGGCAGTCAAAACAGTTAAACAGGCGTTAACCCATCTTTCATAGATCATACGAAAGACAAAAAAGTCCTCGTGACTTAACTGAGTAAGAAGAATAAGCATCACCGTGATCGTTATTAACAATGCTTCAACGGGACGCATTTTTTTAACGTTTGTTTTCCTTTTTCAGCTCACTGCTCTCTCCCCATTGCACGTCGATAAACGTCAGTAACAATCAGACTTTGTTACTGATTGACTGACTGACCGGCTGACTGACTAATTGAGTAACCAATTAACTTATCAACCAGTTTACCGATTGACAAATATCGTTTTTTTTTCCTTCTGGTTTAAATCAGAACAAAAACAAGACTCCGAGCAGGACAGAGAAGGACAACAGGCAGCTTCCTCAGAACAACCATCAACTTCCTGTGAGGCTGCAGAAGAAAAAGAAGCCGTTGATTTCGAAACCAAGAGTGGTGACGGAGATGATCACACTACCACGGACCAACCATCAACTCCTTTGAAGGGAAGCAGCGAAGAAGCTGTTGAACAGGAAGACAGGAAAGGAGGAGAAGAAAAAAAAGAAGCCGAAGAAGAGGAACGTAAGATTGTCTCCGATGAACCATCTACTCCCTCCCAAGAAACCACCGAGGAACCTAAAGAAGACCAAGACACTAACAGTGAGGATGACGAGAGGAAGAAGTTCCCTGCTAAACCAGAGTAGGAAAACTGCTTGATACGACGCAGGCAGTGACTTAACTAAAATGACTATGTCCTATATAGCATTCAGATTTTGTAGTTTCGAACAAGTATAACTGAGCAGATAGCAAACAAAAGACATCAAAACAACAACAAAAAAAGTTCCGTTAATAATTGAGATTGCTAAGACTAGGGTGTTTCTAGTTTGGTAAATTTGATTAAAGATTACTCGCTGAAAACAAAGAGACCTAAAACACGTATTTATCTCATATTTCACGTAGAAGCATTTCAACATGTATACACAACAATTTGGTAGAGTTCGATTTAGGTCCTTCTTTCTTGCATTTTTCCTTGTTTTATTATATCGGCCTATTTCAATCTTCTCTCCCGTTAAGTAAAATTTCAAGTATTGCTTTCGCTTACAATGGAAAACTGCTGCATAAGGTTGTAGAACCATTTTTGTAGTACTGGTTAGAAGCCTGTCTCTAGGGAAATAAACATACATTCCCGAAACAAGGTTAAAATGTTTGTAACGAACAAACAAAGGAGAGGCTTAAAGAGGTATGAACAATGAGAATGTAATCATGATTACAGTAAGCAATGCTGTTAAAACAAACTGATTATCAATAAAACCGTCGAGAGAGTTTAAGTTACTTAGCCTACTGGAAATTACTTGATACTTTGCGGTAAACACCAAGGATTTTAAGGTTGTAGTTGGTAAAGGAACTCCTTGTCAGACTTTGAAGTGCTTTTAATTTAAACCACAAAAATATTACAAAGATAACAGATTATCGCCTGATTTAGGATGAGGTAGTAGCATAAGAAAGGAGTTAATTTATGGACTGCCTGTCGGAACAAAAAGGGTAGCCAATAGTTGACATCTGATCATATTTGTAGTAAATGTGACTTCCCTGACAAGGAGAAACTAAGGAAAGTTTCGACCATACTTTGGGCGCGGAACGGATCATCAGACTTAAAATTGCAAAATGAAGAAAAAAACAAACACAAAAATATTGAAAAAAAAAACAAAAAACAAAAAAACAAAAGAAAGTGAGGGACCCCTTAGAATTGGTACATGGAATGAATGTTAAGTTCGGTGACAGTACGTCGCTCTACTTCAATCTTGATTGAGTCTGTATCGGATTTTGAAAAATGGTATACATAGGGTAACCTGCACACCTGCAACAACCAATGACAAAGCAACCCACGAGACGACTGCTTGTTTTGTTTCCTGCTTTCCAGCCAATTAAGTACTCGGATTTGGGTTGGCCAAATGAAAGGAAAAGGCCTAATTTCTGAAGATTTCATGCACATGAACTAACAGATGTTGGGAACACATGGGCAAAAACTACTGCAAAACAAAGAATGCATTATGACAGTACCGTCTCAATAATTTGTACTTGTCTTCCTGTCGAATGTTGGGATTCCCTGTGGGAGAAAAAAAAAAAAAAAAAAAAAAAAACAGCGTATCCTGCCAAGCCCGACGTCCCTTGATGAAATGCAAATGAAAAACTGTAAAACCGTTTTACCCTTTCTATTAACCCCTGCTAATCTAGTATCCACCTCGATACCCCAAGTTCTGCGAGGAATTTTCCTTCTTACCCGCTCCACATTGTCTGCAATGTTTCAAATTGATTAATCCGCCAGCACTAGCCCTTCCCTAAGGTTTCGCGGACCCTTTTATTCACATTTTTCTAAAGAACAGGCATCAACTAATCCAAGGAGCTTCTTTTCAAACTAAGGTGGAAAGGAAAACTATGATCCTCTCTAAATTTTACATATCAAGACGTCTGTTCCGTTATCCTTTTGTATTCTCAAACGAAAACAAACAGAAAAAGCAATCGCCGTAGAACGAAGCAGTGAAAAAATCATTAGCTATACAAGGGTCCATATTACCTAGCATTTTCTTTTGAGTACTTTTTCAATAAGTCCTGGATGTATTCTTATTCCTTAATCTCACCGGCTTACCAAGGCATTGAACGGTATTTGGATCGCTTTTATGGAAAAATAAATATTATATCTTGAACAACCAAAAGACCTGATGTTTTCCTAAAGCCACTGAATGCTGGTTAACGTAATGTTATGATAAGTAATAAAGTAATCGAAAAGCTTTGTATCAGCACGTATCCTAAATCCTCGAGGTCTCGTAACCGACAGCAATTTTACATGTTACTTCAACCACGTATCAAGTCAGCACACGAACCAACAATAAATACAAACTACTTCAACGGTGTTTATCTTACTGTCAAGTTATACTTTTTAAGTACAAAGGCGATCTATAAAATACAGATAATTACTGACCTGTTGCTATTCGAAACATTAAACTTGAGTTTATAAATGCAGACTATCTTGGCAAGGGAGCTGTAAGCTTTGTTATACTAATTGACACGTTTTCACGCAACTTGTGACAAGAGGTGGTATTATCAAATTTAATTATCTATACGATATCGGCCGGACGTCACTGTCTACGAGGTATTTTCTGTCTAAACAGGACATTCTACAGCATGTCATCCTGGCCGCGCGAATGTTCTCCAAGGACTGGAGAGACCGAGTCTTGCTGATCTGCTGAACGTAAGGCTTCACGGGCGAGAAAGTTCTCTCTCTTGATTTGATTATCAACTTCCTTTGGAACATCCGGGATAATCCAAGCCAAAATTGCCGTTAAACCAAACACGATGTGCTGCGCAAAATGACAAAAGATATAGGACGGTCGGTTAACCAGAAGAAAAAAAGCGAGTGCGAGGGAGTTTTCTTCAACTAAACCTTTCTTTTGTTATTCGTCCTTTTCATATGTTCTACAGAACTGCGACAAGAATCATCAAGGAAACAAACAGGAGCACAGAGGGAGTGAAATCTTCACTTCACAACATTGCTGCATTAGTTTTCACCAATAGTTCTCTTTGCAGAAAGATGACTTGGATTCTCAGTGCACTGTCAGCCGGAACATAAAGTGCGTTGAATAGTAAAAAGAGAGCAAATACTCACCAGAAAGGCCACCACAAAAAACAGCTTGGCCGCCAAAATATGCCAATAGGCTGTCGAAAACTTGTAAGCATTCGGATTTGAAAAGGTCGTGCCGTTTATTGTAATAAATGGTCGTTCATAATACCCTCGGAATCTAAAATGCAAGTACACAAGATCTTTAAAACTTGAAATGTTTTGGGTGACTTATGATTCTTACAACAGTGTAGTTACGCGTTACGGAAGCTTTGACTCAGTAAATTGAATTAGTACATGAATGAATAGGGCTCAAGAACTAAACCATAAAACAGAACCCTCCCTGTTATTTTACCTGCAGGTAGGTAGACCAAACCCACAACTGTTACTCTGTAAGACAAACTCAGTAGCAGCATCTCCGGAGGGTCTCTCAGTATCAGGAAAATCAGACACCACAAAACACGACAAGGTGTTGTTTACAAATCCTTCCAAGCTGTCGTGGTTTTCACCTAAGGTGTAATACAGTCTGGGGACGAATTCGGAAACAAAGGCAATCACAAAGCCCTAACAAAAAGGTAAAGAAAAAGAAGCAAGTTGTCGTGATAATAAGTTGTGGCTTTCCTTACAACAAGTATTCTGGTTTAAAATCAAGAAAATGCCGAGTACGGCTTGCATTTCATCTTTGACGACAGGCAGAACAAAAAGATGACTCTCTGCTGTATTGTGCAGTTCATACCACCGTTTAAAATTTTTCAAGTATGCTTCCTTCAACTGAGATGACTCGAAATGTAGCACTGAGCACTTAGGATTTGATGAAGCAAAACTTTTTCCCAGGTTCCGTTGATGAAAAATTGTTGTCGAGCAAAATGAGCGGTCCTTGTTAAGATGCTTGATCAATGTCTGTCCGCTTGAATTTGCACGTTGTCAAAGCAATGAAACATCCTATCCTATCCTATCAAAACATCCTCTATTCTAGCTCTTACGGGCTAATAACTATTATCATAAGGTGACCAAAATTGTACTATATCATTGTTATTTGATTTACAAGTATTTGCTCGAATATGGGAAAAACTGTCTCATTTATCTTCTGTTTATTCAATAACATTGAAGAAAAGGATAACTGTGTTTGTAATTTTTGCTCTGTAATTTTCCGTTTCTTACTGATTTCTTTCTATTTAAATCCTCAAAGAAACAATTTCGAAAACGCACAACTTTTGTTAATGAGATTCTTACATTTACGACCACAGAGATCTTCGTAACGCCTTTCAAGATTGCATACCAAATTCCTGTAAAGAAAAAAAAAATGGGATTGTTTTTCAAGTGTTCCGTTCGGTATTTCCCAAAATTGAATTTCAATTAATGAAGAATGTCAAAGACCATCAAAAGTAATCAGCCCTGTCTCTGTATACATTGCATACCTATATCCTGCGCACGAGTTGCCATTGGTCGCTGAAAAACCATGATAAACTTGTAAGCATCGAGACGAATTTCCAACAAGTTATTGATCAGAGCGAAAAACGGACCAAGCGGAAAAGCGGCCACAAACAGTGTCACAAAACCATACTGGATGACTGGAAGAAAAACAGCATTGATAAACTTCAGAAATTGGAATCATCTCCTTCGCTCAACCGTATAAGGTGCACAGTTCTTACCCATCTCGAGGTATTCATAAAACAGCCCGTGCACGGGATACTGAGTCAAGTCATAGTCCAGTTCCCAGCGTGTGTATTCGGTCAAGTCAGGGGTTTCAATATTCTGACGGCGCCTCCACCAATTCTGAAGCTTTCTATAGAAAATATTTTTGTTTTGATTTTAGAAATAAAAGAAACGATAGCAATAATAATAATGATGATGAAAAAAACAAAACAAAACAAAACAAAGAAACAAATGGAGTGCTTTCTCTACATATCACTCACTAATTTTAGATTTGAGTCCAAATATAACTAATCCTAAACGCTCACAAATTGAGTGGCTTGCCCTGTGCATACGGTGTTACAGGGCAGAACAATCAAAAGATCTCTTTTCTAAAATGTGTTGGGAACATGTTGTCACAAAGATACATTCCTTTTGCTGAATTTTTCAGCAATTTCAGTGTCCTGATTATTAAGCTGATAGTTCGCTATCCCTTACGAGCTATCAGACCTACATGTAAGCTGTAATGCAAAATAGTCCAAGAAGATCGAACAGAACGCAAATACTCCTAGTTCACTGTAAACTGTTATAATATTAGGACACGGAAATTTCCAAAATCTACACTCAGTCTCCAAAAACTTCTACGTTTCAAACGTAACTCATCTCTTTATCGGCTACTTACGGTACGATTATTTCAATAAAGTTATTGAAGATCTGCTTTCCAACCATGATAACTGCCAGCTGAACCAAGAGCTCAAATAAACAACCTGCTGGGTTACACTACCAGGACAAAATAAAGATTGCCTCAGAATTCTCCTTTAAAACTGCTCTTTGTTTAGGAGTTACTTTCAGTTACTTTAATCATCATTTTATCTTTTATTTCCTGATTTAAATGAACTGATATTGTCAACAGGAAGTACCTACGGGTCAATTATGATATTCAAATTGTTACTGGCAAACCTTGTATTATCGCACTGTAGTGTCACATTTAACAAATATTACTTAAGGTATAAATCCTTATCAAAGCGCTCTTCTTTGGATACTGCTCCAACGAAAGGGGGAATACGATCTTTCCTTCCTTTTCTCACATATTTCTTAAATACCCTTATGCGTCACGAAAAAACCTT